>NC_081566.1:33481693-33538658 GCF_022355385.1 Mustela nigripes | reverse complement strand
TTTTTTTTTTTTTTTTTTTTTTTTTTTTTTTTTTTTTTTGCCTTCTCGTAGGGAGTCTGCAGTCTAGCACATCCACTAGAGGGTGGGGTGGTAAGTGGGGCTGGCTGTAGCTGGACCAGTGTCCCAGGGCACAGCTCCCTTTCTTTAACCAATAGAGTTACTGGACTCGGCAGGAAAGATCCCCCTGTGACTTGTGCTCTGAATCTGTTCCCCCAGGGACCCAGGCAGGGGACCCAGCAGGGGAGCTGGCCTGGAGCCAGGTCACAATGCAAATGGCGCTGCTCTTCACCCCAGCTGGTGTTCTTTAAGTTGGCTGGCACTCAAGGAGTGGGGACCCCATTCCTGTTTTAAATAATCCAAGCCATCAGCAAGTCCCGATTAAGTATTTTCCACTCTTTATCAAGAACTCTGTAAGCAACAGGGAAGTGTTAAGCTTTGTTTCTTATTTTAAGGGCATTATATGGTCAGTAGTCACATCAGTACACCAACCAGTGTTTAAATAAGATGACAAATGTGGCAGAAGTTGAGAGAAGCAGGTAAGAGGAAGGCTGGAGTGTGCAAGAAAGGCTTCCTAAGGGAGAGTAGGGCTTGCTTGGGGCCTTGACGGGTAGACAGAATTTAGAGGAGCAAGAGGGACCCCTGGGTGGCTCGGTGGGTTAAGCGCCTGCCTTCAGCTCAAGTCATGATCCCAGGGTCCTGGGATTGAGCTCCACATAGGGTTCCCTGCTCAGTGGGGTGTTTGCCTTGCCCTCTGCCCCTCCCCCTGCTCATGCTCTCTCTCTCACTCTCTCTCTCTCCCAAATAAATAAATAAATAAAATCTTTAAAAAAAGAGAGAATTCAGAGGACCAAGACACCACAAAGGAAAGGAGCAACCTGTGACGAGGTTGTATTTTGGGGAAAAAATCATGAGGCAGGAAGACCAGGCTGCCTGAAGGCTGTGGGGGTGGTGGGGGTTATACAGTAGGGGGAAACCAGTGCTGAGGGGTAACATGGCAGACAGCAGTGCACACCTGTGGAGAGCCCCAGCCGGCAAGTGGCACTGTGAGGGAGACAAGATCCTACAGGTCAATGGGCTTTAACCGTCTTTCTAAGGCTAGCTATTTGTGTCTGTATTTTTAAGGCTCTGAGTAGTCCTGCAATAAAGAAATCCTTTCAGTTAATTTAATCTAGAATTTTTCAAATGTAGGTTGCTACAGGTATACATATATATTCACACATATATTTTATGGATAAGTGTGTGCGTGTGTGTGTGTATATATATATTATATATATAGTATCTATCACCAAGCCTCAGAACTAGGGTTCTATGACTCACACACAGGAAACACAAGCAAGAAAGCCAGCGTCTTGGGCTTTGAGGTCAGATCGTCTCTGTCACCACCTTGGCTCTTATTCACAATAGTCCCACAGATGGTCATGGGGGTAGAATGTAGAGTAAGACATGGGGTCTTGCTAGAGTCAGCACCAACGAGACCGGCAGCTTCGTGCAGCTCCGTGTCGCTGAGGGCTCCCAGGAAGGGTAGGGCGGCTTCAACTTGCAAAGGTAGAAAAGACGGGTCTTAACTAGGGGTCCGCACAATGAAGCAGCTGTTGACAGATGTGTCTGAAAGGAGTGGCAGGAGGGGTGGGGGTCTGGGAGAGAAAGCTCCTTAAGGTTGGTCCTCATTTCTAAAATCATATCCTTCTCTGGCACATTCTCTACTCCTTTGCAGCAGTGTTCCCAGCTGAACAGACCAGCTGGGGGACTCGAGGCTACAGGTAGAAGTTATGGGATGAAGCAGGCCTGCGTGCTGGTTTTTCTGAAGTAGAAGCAGGAGGGGCCGAGGGCCTGGTGGGCAATTATGTTGTAGGCTAAGCCTGACAACGTGGGGCTGGGGAGGCGCGCCTCCTCTTCCGTGACTCGGATATGGTGAGAGCCCCAGCTCCCCTGGGAGTGATGCGTGAAAATCCAGCCCAGGCGGGCACTGTCTGGACCCTCACACGCATCAGCACATCATCAGCTCAGGGAGCGATTGACAGGGACTAAAGGGCAGACATGTCTGCCTATCTCGTCATGCCCTGTCATGCCTCCCCCACCCCCTTTCTCCTTCCAGCTCCTTCCCCATTCAGGAGGCTGCACACAAAACTAGTCTCATTCACCAGGTACTCCAGCCACCAGAGAGGCAGAGGTGGGTATCTCTTTTCCCTGGAGCTCATGCATATTCTCTCTTTCTCTCTCTGCTTTTATCTTATTGACTTTCAAATTCAAAAACAACAAACACTTACTGAGCACTTGCCTTAGACCAGTCACTTTGCCAGATGCTCTATTTTATTTATTTAATAAATGCTTATGTAGCATTTACAGTACGTCAAAAACTATTCTCAAAACTTTTCAAATATTAACTCAATCCTCCTTACAATACTTGAAGTGTTACTATTATTATTTCCACTTTACACTTGCAGAATGGAAGTGCACTTCCCTAGCTAGGCAGGAAGAGTAAGTGGAGACAGATACAAGAGGCCAGCTTAGGAGTCAGGATGCTGAGATTTCCTGATAGGCACTGAGAACTCCTATCAGGGCTCTGGTTGGGACAGCTCTCCATACCATGCTAGATGAGCCTGGAGGAGAGAACCTGGGAGCCTATTTTTCTGCTCAAACTTTAATATGCGTGTTGGTCCCCTGACTCCATTAAATGCAAATTCTGATGGTAGGTCTGGAGTGGGGCCCAAGCTTGTGCATTTCCAACAAGCTCACAGTTGCTGTTGCTGTCACTGATCTGGGGACCACATTGACCCTGTCTCCTGGGGACGTATTGTCTGTGAATTTCAGGCATGTGTTTGGGGTAAGAGGTTGTGGTTTACAGAGATCTTGATTGGTGTGAGCTCCTACTAATGCCGGAAGGATGGGGAGGAAGGGCCAGGATTCTGCCTGAGAAGAAGCAAAAGGCTTTCCTCTGCCAATTTTCCAGGACACCTTTGGCCTTGCGCTCCGTTCAAAGCCTCCACGCCCTGCCAGGCTCGCCTTATACTCCCCTGCTCTGAGCCCTCTCTGACCAGGTCAAGCCCCCCCCCCCAGCATCTCTCTCCATAGCAACACTTGGCCTGTTATCTCTCACCATCTATCCTCCCTGACAATTGCCTTAGATTGGTTCTGTAATGGCCTTCTCTATGCATGTGCTCCGCCTCCAACTAAACAGCTCCTTATCCACATTGCCTGATATCTGGGATGCCCTCCGACATGTTAAGTCAATGAATTAATGAATGAAGCCAGACCTCTTTCAAAACTTTTCTTTCTACTGACACTTCCTGGAAGGGATGTTTAACAAAAGCTCCAGGTGTTCAGTAAACATTTCCTGTCTGCTTCCCGTTTCGGAGGTCTTTCTCAGCAGCCCAAATTTGGGGGAAAGAAAGCAGAGAGGGCTAGCTGGAGGAAGCTTCATGGGGCACAGAGAGCAATGAAGCAGGCTTGGGAATTTGCTCCATTAATCAGGAGGCTGAAAAGTCTGAAGCCTGCAGCAAGGCAGCGGTCCTAGGCCCAGACCGGGCCAGGCAGCTTGCACTCCCCATGGCTTCTCACAGGTCATATTTCAGCCTCAACAAATTCCATAATCTCCTGCTCACATTCCCCTTTTTTACCCCCAGCCTGTGATCTCAGATCCCCAACAGTATTCATCAAATCCATGAAAATGTCCCCCTCTTGTCCCCTGAGGGGGAGGCTTCACTGGGGGAAACTGGGGATCTAATAAGCTTTCTTGCCATCTAATCAGTTGCCTGCGGCAAACACCAGCAGCCCTGGGTTCCCAGATAGCTGGTGATAGATGCTGGCCGCTGCCACCACCGAGCTGCTCGCAGCAGAGCTGGTGCTCAGAATGCAGCGGGCAAATTGCATTCTGTTTGCTCGCTTTCCCCGGGCAGCGTTTCTCCAGGACTCCCGGAGCTCAGGTAGTTCCAGCTGTATACCCCTGGAATAAACCCAGACCTTCTTCTAGTTCATTTTGTTTTCAAAGACACCACCATTTGGGGGTATAGGCTGTCTTCAACCCTCTCCTTTTCCCTGCTGCCCATTTGTCTTTCCCCAAGAGTAGAGGCCAGGGTGTCCGCAGGAATGGGGGACTTTCTGCGTGCTTGTCAGACTTTCAGTTCCACTGTTGGCCCCAATGCAATGGACATTGGGAAAATCTGGGGTCTCGTGATCCTGAAGCAAAGGTTTGGAGAATGGTTGCTGCTTCCTGGGCTGATGCTTTATTACATGAAATGCTCAAGTCCCTATTCAGAAGCAGAGTCAATGGGGCTGGGGTCCTTGACCTTCATTTTGACCTCACAGACCCCTGCTCCACTACCCTGAGCTCCGCAGTCAGTCAGCCTCTCCACTGCCGGCTCATGGTGGATCTTTTTCTGCAGGTACTTCTGAGTTCATGTTGAACCGTCCCCTTGCATTTATCTCCTTCCAGATTTCCAGCTTGATGAAGGCTCAGATGAAGAGTTTCAGAGAACAGATGGGCGGTTGTCATTACACGTTACTGATACACAGAACTGCTTCAAGCCTCATGCATGCCAGTGTGTTCAACCACACTCGTAATTCTTCCTCTGTTCCCCAGCCCGAGCCAGGAGCTCAGCCAGTTTTGGCAAGGAGTGAAAGTATGAGCTTCCTAGGGGCATTTATATAAAACATGCTAGGATTGATGATGAACGAGGGAACAAAACCTTTCTTCTTTGATTGGGGCAGAAAATACTGTTTTTCTCCAATTCCCTTGCAAGATCTAAAATCAGAAATCAAAAATATGCTCGCCTAACTTGGGTGTCGCTGCAGTTGGTTAATGTGGGAACTTTCTGGAGATGGGCTTCTTTGTCTGGTCTCAGAGCTCCCTGATGGACTGTACTTGGTGCATGTTCTAGCAACCCCCACAAGGTCACAGCCCTGTTCCAGGACAGAAAGCCTCGGGCATCTTACATTTTGCCTCCCTTCATCTGGGAGAGGAACACACTCACTAGCCAGAGATGAGAAGGGGCTAGTCAAGGACTAGTTAGTAGAAAAACTGGGAACTTAACTCATGTCTTGGTCAATGTTTTTTCAGGGAAGGACACAGATTCCATGTTGTCCACTGAGGAATTTTTTAATTTTTCTCTAGAGTAAAGGTAATAAGGGTGGCTTCTTAATAAAATTTTATATGAAGACTCAGAATTTTCCTTTAAGCCTGGCATAGTTTAATAATGTCACATTAGGAAAGAACATCAACTATCTCCTGGACAAGCTAATACTTTCTGCAAAAAATTCACTTTGCGTCTCTTCAAATGGTCTGAAGAGAGGGAGGGAAAAACCATTTTTCTTGAACTCTCTTCCTAAATGAAACTTGGTCCTGAGGCTTTCGAAACCTTGACTGAAATAGTGAAGCTGGAAAACCTCATTTGAAAGTTGACCCCAGGTCTGAATTTTTCCTTTTCCTGTCCTGTGAGAAGTGGACACCTGCATACACTTTTCACACAGTGTTCCAGGAAATCCTGTGTGTGGTACAGAACTCTGAAACCCAAGCACTAGTCTGTCATGGAGAAGATTGCCATGGGGAAGGGCGTTTGCTGCAAGGGGCTGACCCGTCCTCTGTGACCTGGTAAGAAGTCTGTCTGTGTGGTGAGCTGCGCCACAGACCTTCACACTCCTTCCACGGAAGGAACGCTTCTTTTCGAGGCATGTGTTTGAACTGAGCTGCGCCCACAGACCGTGGCTTGTTCTGTAGATGCGTGAGTCCTTGTTTGAAGTGACGCTCACAGGAGATGGAGAAGCCAGGCCCTGGAAATGACGGGAAGGAGCTGCGGACATACTCTTTACCTCATGCTAGAGAAAAGACCAACTGGAGGAAACCATCAGGAATCAGAAAACAGCCTGCACGCTTTTGGGATTTGCCCACCATAGCATGGCAGGCAACTGAACCAAGAAAACTTTAAGAAAGTTTCCAGAGTGGAAAGTAGCAGGGGGAAGGGATAAAAGGCTGTTATAGATTCTCAGGCCTTAGGTGAGGAAAGCCTGGGATGGTCAGGACGCACCATGAGGGACAAGGCCCAGGGAAGGATGGTGTGGATTTTGGTGGCCGACAGCATCTCGGGATTAAGCAAAAGTACTGATTGACACTATCTCCAAGAGTTGGAGCCTGCTTGATCTATACAGCTAACTAAGCAAAGGCATTGGGAGAAGGGGAGTCATCGGAGGTCTGCCTCTGCTCTCAGAGGGGATAGAAACTCTAGCCCCAACAACACGACTAGCGACCCCAGTAGATGTCCGCCCCCTTCCACAAAAGGTAGGTCTTAACTGATGTGCTGCCGCAGGACCCTTATGTATTTTACTGTAGGTTCACCTAAAAAAAAAAAAAAAAAAAAAAAAAAATGTGTTTTGCAAAGTAGCCAGGCAGAGACTGGTGTAGGGAGAAAGTCTGCAGTGAGATGAGAGCTGCCTGACGTGCTGCCACAGACAAGAGAAAGGAGGAGATGGACCTCTTTATGGAGCAGACATCTTCTTGATAAATTTACATAAATTGATTTTTTTAAAGTTGGAAACCTTTCTCCCCATTATTCTTATTTTCCCCTCAAATCAATGAATGCATCTCAGTTTGATTTTCTATAATCAGTGGCTTGCCATAAGCATCTCTATCCTGCAGTTTAAAACCTGTAAACATTGTAGTGCCCCCGCGGAGAAAAGGTGCTTGGAGGTGTGCTTCGATAAGGCACATGGTCAGCACTTACTGCATCTTTTTACAGGTTTCCATTTTCATGGAAACAGGTCTTCCGAAAGGGAGCTATTCTTAAAGTCAAGGATTGGATCCTTCTGGAAGCCCCCATTCAGTGCCAGACGCAGGTGGATGGCGGGGCGAGGCTTTGTCTCCATAGCTTCTTGACAATAACGGGCCCTCCTCATCGGACGTTCAACAGCCCCTGGGAACAATGAACTCACACACCATCAGCCAGCATCAGAAGTCACTTTGTTCTTTTGACCTTGCCTTTCAAAAGCTGATCCTTATTAACCATCAGGATGAGGTGGGGAGTAGCTGAGACAGCCCTCAGCAGCAGGGTGACCCCTGAGTTGTGTCAGCTCCGAGATGATATAACCCCGGAGCTTCAGAGCGGTAAGGGTGGTGTTTTAACAAATCATATGTTTAAACAATGTGACGGCACACTGCTGTTTGAGGGGTCTTTGAAGTACATTTCTAAATAATGGGGGAACTAATGAACACCTCTCACAAGTGTGTTTAAATGACACATGCATTAGGATGGGGAGGGGGCTCTGATACGCCTGCATAATGAACATTTTTTCCTGGTCTTTCATCTGCTTTCACTTCAAGCTTCGAAAATGGTCACTGAGCGAGCAAACCTCTGGGCACTTTGTAAACAAAAGGAACATGGCCCATCCCTGGCCTTCCAGAGGGCCTCAAGCTGAGGCCCTAACACAGAGAGACGGTTGGGTGGTCCAGAGCCTTCCTGTTCCCAAATCTCAGCCCTCACCTGCCATCTGAAGCATGGCTCCCTCCACAGAGGAGGTGACAGAGGAAGCTGTTCCCAGGTGGTGACACCTTGTCACACATTCGATACCCAGATGAGAGTTGCAGGGAAATATTTGCTGGCAGAAGGTAGGGCACAGGGTTGGCAAGTGTTGATTTAATGCAGCACATTCAGTGGGCACGAGTCCACAGGTTATGGGCAAATCACAGGCTGTGATTATGGTGGGAAGGCTCTCTCCGCCACATCCCTGCCTTCATCTTACTACTCCCTGTAGGTGAGTGGTTCCCCCACATCTCTAGGTTGCTGGGATTTTCGACCCATGCTTCCACTAGTTCCTCATCTAGCAAGTCTACTCCATTCTTCTCACAGTTCCTACATGTTTTCTCCTCTGCCCTGAAGTCACCTTGTCCAGGAAGGACCATGTTGTGACTCTCGTTGGCCTTAGGCCATGTTGCCTCTGCGGACCCTTCTCCCAATAACTAACTAACTAAATAAATAGAAGTGTATTTTACAACTGCATTGGATTAGAGGCTGAATTTAATGTTATATATTCATTATAATTCTATAATGATATTTATCCTTTTTTTCTGATTTTAAAAGAACTTAAAATTTTAAAAATGGCCATGGGCAGATGCTGGTGAGGATGCGGAGAAAGGGGAACCCTCCTATACTGTTGGTGGGAATGCAAGCCGGTGCAACCTCTCTGGAAAACAACATGGAGGTTCCTCAAAATGTTGAAAATAGAATTGCCCTATGACCCAGCAATTGCACTACTGGGTATTTACCCTAAAGATACAAACGTAGTGATCCAAAGGGGCACATGCACCAGAATGTTTATAGCAGCAATATCCACAATAGCCAAACTATGGAAAGAACCTAGATGTCCATCAACAGATGAATGGATCAAGAAGATGTGGTATATATACACAATGGAATACTATGCAGCCATCAAAAGAAACGAAATTTTGCCATTTGCAACAACGTGGATGGAACTAGAGCGTATCATGCTTAGCGAAATAAGTCAATAGGAGAAAGACAACTATCATATGATCTCCCTGATATGAGAAAGTGGTGATGCAACATGGGGGCTTAAGTGGGTAGGAGAAGAATCCATGAAACAAGATGGCATTGGGAGGGAGACAATAAGTGACTCTTAATCTCACAAAACAAACTGAGGGTTGCTGGGGGGAGGGGGGTTGGGAGAAGGGGGGTGGGGTTATGGACAATGGGGAGTGTATGTGCTATGGTGAATGCTGTGAAGTGTGTAAACCTGGTGATTCACAGACCTGTACCCCTGGGGATAAAAATACATCATATGTTTATAAAAAATTAAAAATTAAAAATTTAAAAAAAATGGTCATGGGTTCCAAAAAGGGTCATGACCCTGGGGCATCACTCCTAACCCAGTGGCTAAGTCAGCTGTGCATCTAAGAGGCCTTTCCTCCCACCTGAGCCATTTAGGCAGATCTTCTGGGTTGTTCCCGTAAGCATCTCCTCCTTCTGCACATGCCACATACCTAAACGGGGAGCTTCCTAAGGAGAGGGGAGTGGGGTTTACTCAGTGTGGGCTCCTGTGCCTTACCCAGGACCTACCCCACAGGCAGCCACTCCATTCTTCATGAGCGAGGTAGTTGAGGAAGACCGAGCTTGTGAGACGGTGTCCGGAGGGTGCAGCCACAGCCAACAAGGCAGCACACATGGAGCTTATGGGGCGAGTAGGCAGGATGGTTTAATGGCTTTGCCTTGCTGGCTCTACATTTGCAGAGGGCCTGGCTTGCCTCTGCCCACAGTCCCTCTGCAGATTTAGTGAGAAGGAAGGCTCAGCAGACGTGGGGCCAGTGCCCTGAAGGAGAGGGCCTTTCAGGGCAAGGCAAAGCAGCCCTGCCCGTGAGGAGGGCTCTGTGTGCCTCCAGAAAATGCAGAAACAAAACCAACACCATAAATAAACGTGAACAATTTTGGAAGGAAGATTTGGGGTCAGTTTGGCCGGAGGGGAGAATTTAATTGCAAAGCTCCTCTGTCTCAGCTGCCTGAGGCTACAAATTGGAACCGGAAGACGGGGAGACTGGAGCGTGGATAAGAAGCAGGAACCAAGAGCTGAAGACGTACATGGGAAGGCCTGCGGAGGACTGAGGTTAAAATGAGGCACTTTAGATGAATGCTTTGGATGTCTACGTTTCTGCTCCAAGTGGCCCCAGACCCGAAGTGAATGATGATGATACGTGTTGCATTTCAGATTTCCTCCTATAAAAAATAAAAGCCCAGTAGAAGATTGTGTTAACAACCCACAAGAATATCATTTGGTATAAAAGAAAAAGAAGTTTAAGGTACGGTCCCCACCATCAAATAGCTTGGAATCTAAACCAGCAAGACAGCTCATGGGTGAATCTGTTGTCAGAAACCAGAGTCGGAAATCAGGTAGACTTGGTAAAGGGCAAAAGGCAGGTGTCAAGAGAAGGGAGGGCAACCAGGCTCTTCTGTAGAAGTGGGCTGCAGTGCCTGAATGTTTTTCTCCAGCTGACCACCCCCAAGGGTGCAAGACTAAGACAGTCAGTCTAAGGAATGATTTCTAAATCTTGATCTCCAGGCCTTCTCATTTCTAAGCCCCCACATCCATTTCAATCAACCTGGGGGATATGCGTTTCAAAAGAGCCTTCAAATTCTATCCCCTGATTCTGACCCTACTATTCCCCTCCCTCTCCCACTGGTGCCCCTGTAACTATTAATGGCACCATCACTGTTCCATCGGAATCAAAGCTTCTGAATCTTCCAAGACTCTCTTCTTTCCCTTGTGCTCTGGTTAATTGGAACTGTGGTCCTCAAGAATTCTTTCCTCAGTGTCACTTGGGTCAGATTCTGTCTTAACTCCCTCAACTTCATCTCATGTCACCTTCTTCTGGACCATTAAAATATTCTAATGGTTTCCTCTTAGAATTATTTCAACAGCCATGCTGGCATCAGAGTAATGTTATCTGCCATGTCTTGCCCCAATATCTCCAGCAGCTTTTCACTGTCTCCCAAAAAAGACTTCACTCAGCCATTCTGGAAAAGTGCTTAAGAAGAAAGGGCTTTGTTGTCACACAGACATAGTTTGAGCCCCGGTTCTATCATTTACTACCTGTGTGACATTCACTGAGTCAACCCACTCTAACGCTGATCATTAAAAAAGGAATAATAATTGTATCTACATCATTGCGTTGTTGAAAAGGTAATTTATACAAAGCGCTTAGCACAGGGCCTGGCACAAGTAAGTGCTGAATAAGGGAGCTATTATTACTAGAAATTATGATTTTTTTTTCTTTGCTTCTTATCCATCTGACTATATCTGTCTTAAAAAAAAAAAAAAATAGCTGACAATAATTCCTCTCTGCTTACCTATGTGCCCACAGGTGAGATTCCTCACTTGCCTGTTGCAGAGTGAACTCTGAAATTCATTCTGTCACCAAGGCCTGGTATCCAGGATAGTTGTATCACTGGTCCAGAGCCAGCCCTCTGTTTCCTGAGCCACGGGTTCAGGCTTCTTCTTCAGCCCTGGTTAGTTTTGATCCTTTCTTCTACACCAGGCCCTCTTCTGGCACTCCATCAGATGGACTGCACTTGAAACCCCTCTCATTCTTGTCAATCTGCTATAGCTCTATCATGGGCCCAGAGTTCTGTCTGCTCCCAAAAGGAAGGACCATCCAGACAAGATCCAATGCCATCTGTCAAATTCTGAGTGTGAGGCAGCACACTAATGGGCTGTTTAAGGTCATGGTTGTGGAAACCAGATAAACTTCAGTTCCATTTATTTATTTATTTGACAGACAGAGGTCACAAGGAGGCAGAGAGGCAGGCAGAGAGAGAAGCGGAAGCAGGTTCCCTGCTGAGCAGAGAGCCCGATGTGGGGCTCGATCCCAGGACCATGGGATCATGACCTGAGCCAAAGGCAGAGGCTTTAACCCACTGAGCCACCCAGGTGCCCCTCTCAGTTCCATTTCTGATTCCGGTGTGACCCTGGACAATTTACCTAACCTCTTAGTTCCTCATCTGTAAAATGGGGATGGTTATCTTGTCTTATCTTGTATTCTCCTTGCCACAACATGAAATATACAGGAAGTTTATTTAGGAATCTGACCCCAGATAGAAGGAACACAAGACACACAGAGTGAAAGCAGGGAGGAGGGGACAGGCAGGGTGATACAAGGAGTTACGGAGTTGAATACTGAGCAAGAGATGGGTGCTTAATCCCACTGGGTTTTCCAAGGGGGAAATGACTTGAAAATGAGAACAAAAGGAGAAGCACATATCCATCATTTTCTGTTACCCTTTGGTCAAGGGAGCCCCCACTGGGTGTTACCAGCTGGCACTTCCAGATTAGACTTGTGAGTGCCAGGTTGGAAATGAGAGAAGCTCTGGGGCAGGGAGTGGGGGTGCACGGAGAGGCAGAGATGCGGTGCTATCAGGATGTGCCTGAGCAAAGCTGGTGGAAGCTCTTGGGCCACGGCCCTGCTGAAGAGGCAGAAGTAAGAGGTAGAGCCTAGAGATGCTGCAGGAGAGACAGAGACATGGAAGGAAGGAGAGGGGTTTCCAGTGTAGTGCATCTGATAGACAGTCAGGGGAGGATCCCATGTAGAAGAAAGGAGTATATAACACTATATATAACATTTACATATATTATAGTGAATAATTATTAATATATAAAAATTATATATAGTTATATATTATGTATACATAATATATGTTTATTTATATATTTATATTCGTCATTATAGTATTATTTATTATATATGATTATATATATATATATATATATATATATATATATATATATAAAACTATGAACACGTCCTGACTGAAAAAATTCCCCAGTGCTTTACATCAAATTAGAATAAAATGCAAAGTCCCTGACCTTGGCCACCATGGCTCTGCATGGTCTGGACCTGGACTGCCCAGGAGACTTCATTTCCTACATTCTTACCTTGGCTCATCCCTCTCCAGCAACACCCTGAAGGCTGGGCCACACACCACCATGCACACCAAAAAGTAAAACACCCTAAGCTTGTTTTGGCCTTAGGACCTTTGCATTTTTGGATTGCCTTGGCTTAGAACATTCTCTCCTCCGATGTTTGCACGGCTTCCCCCTCCCCCTGTTCAAAGTTCGGCTCAAATATCAACGCGTTCTCTGACCACTACCCTTAGCACTGTGGTCACACTGTCTCTTCACCATGCCCCTCATCCCGTTTACTACTCCTGATATTATAAGCTCCTTATGTGTTCATTATCTGTATCCCCTTTTAAAATATAAGCTCTGTCTGTGAAGGAAAGAACTTTGTTCATTTTGTTCACAGCATTCTCTATTTCTAACGCACAGATAATGTGTGCTGGCATTGTAAGTGCTCGATGAACTTTTGTTACTGAGATGAAGAAATGAATGAGCGAAGCAGAGACAATACCACCACTGCATTCTCCTTTGGATATGGGCACATGAACAAATGACTGGTCTCATGGCCCAGCCTCACAGATACCTGCCCTTCATCCCCCACTCCAGGCTCTGCCCTGAAAGACTGCCTCCCCTTCTCTGCTGCCCTGTGCTCCTGAAGAGCTACAGAATCTTTCAGCAGATTTGGTTGAATTGTAACAGGTGTCACAGAAGAGAAGCCATTTTCCGTCTTTCTGTGTCACACGTATACGTTTTCCTTCAGAGACAAGGTTAATTTGAAACAGTACATTCCTTCATGCTGCTGGGCAAAAATGACTATTATTCAATTTGGATATGAAAATATGTAATAACCTAAGCAGAACCAAATGGCGTTACAGACATCCTGATGTTCTGTGATGCACACGTGCGCTCCAGTGGCTGGACAAGCATTGGTACGTGTGCACGTGCTCGTTCGTACACACCTGCTCAGCTCTCCTCAACCTCAGCTGTGCTCACCCCCTACCTTCCATTTTGTCCTTGTCCTCTATTGTTTGTCAATATACAAGAGTTTTTAGTTTTTGTTTAAGGATTTTGTTATCTGTCTATTTATTTAGAGAGCGGAGGGAGGGGCAGAGGAAGAGGGAGAGAGAATCTCAGGCAGACGCCATGCTGAGCACAGAGCCCAACACAGGCTCAATCTCATGCCTGAGTTCATGACTTGAGCCAAAATCAAGAGTTGGAAGCATGACTGACTAAGCCACCCAAGTACCTCAGTATAATACATCTTTTTAAGCAAACACTACATGAGCTATTGGATTATTGATATGATACTGGATTCATGGAGGGGTCCAGTTCTTAGAGAATTGATATGAACTCTTGACCCACCAGAGGCAAAATTCATTCCAAGGTCATTCTTCCCCCTTCGGCTCAGGTACTGAGTGGACACTATAGTCTAAATGTTTGTGTCCTCCCTTCTGCCCAAATCGTATGTTGAAATCCTAACCACCAAAGATGATGGTGTTAGGAGGTGGGCCTTTGGGAGATAACTAGGTCATGAAGGTTTCACCATGAGGAATGACATTGGTGCCCTTCTAAAGAGGCTCCAGAGAGATCCCCATCCTCTCCCACCATTTGAAGACACTGCCAGAAGGCACTGGGTATGACTTCAGAAGAGGGCCCTCACCCAACCATGCTGGCTTCTTACCTTAGACTTCCCAGCTCTAGAACTGTGAGAAATAAATTTTTGTTGTTTATAAGCTACCCCACCTATGATCATATTGTTGTAGCCACTCTCCATTGGCCAGCTACTCCCAAATCCCATCTATTCTGAGCCATATGTGTGGACCCAACAAGAAACTTCTACTTATTTTTAATATTTAAAGTATAGAACTCTGAGGAATGTGTTATAATTTTCTATATTTCTACACTCTCCCCTAATCCAATATGCCATAGAGGACTTGTCTCTTCTTTTAGATTGATGGTGGTGGAGGTGGTAAGAGGTGGAGGGGGTGATGGAAATGAAGACGGAGCTAGAGGTGATGGTGGAGGTGAAGGTGATGTTAGTGGTTGTAGAGGTGGTGGAAGTGAATGTGGTGATTTTGTCATTCAAAGGATGGAAGTGGCAGAATTTCAAAATGGAAACACCAAAAGTGGTCTCCTACCTGGTCTGAGGAATAGGATATTATTCATTGAAAACTGGCTGCCCCTTTTACTTATTTTTTAAAGATCTTATTTATTTATTTGGAAGAGAAAGAACAAGCACAGGGACAGGGCAAGGGCAGAGAGAGAGGGAGAAGCAGACTCCACTGAGCAGGGAGGCCGACACAGGGCTCCATCCCAGGACCCCAGGATTGTGACCTGAGCTGAAGGCAGACACTTAACCAACTGGACCACCCAGGCAGCTGCCTTTTTTTTTTTTTTTTTTTTTTTATATAGCAACTAGGAATTTCTTAAATATCAAAATTTTATTTTCAATGACCAATCCATTTCTCCACCCTATCACTGGCCTACTCTTTCACTCTAGGATGTTATATTTTAAGAAGTACTATTTGAAAATGCGACCTTTTGATAAGCAATTGTATCTTAACAAGGCTTATATTTTCTGTGTATATTATAAGCAGTGTGGTGTTATTTTAGATGGTTTAAAGAAGTAGAAGGTCCAAAAGAAGGAAATAAATGTAAAAATACCTAGAACTACTCAGGATCACCATCATTTACATGTTGTTACATTTTTTTTTTCCCATTGGCCCATCTGTCCTTCCCTCCCTCCTTCTTTTTTCTCATCATCTTTCATCTTTATAGTATAACATAGACATATTTATATGAAAAAGTGTGTGTGTATATATATGTATATTTATATAACATAACACAAGTGTATGTAGTGAGATTTTCTCATGTCATTAAAAACCTCTTCAAAAATGTTTTTAAGGTGGGAGTGATATTACCTCACAAGATTATCCCATAATGTATTTATAAGGTTGACTACTGAGATTATTTCCAATTTCTTTCTCTTACTGAAAGGTCAGTGTTCCCAGGGCCATCTGAGTATCGTACTCATGGCAGCGACACACATTTCTTGAGCTGGTTTCATGCACCCAGTAATGCATCCGTGATCAGTGGGGGGTGCGGCTAGAAAGAAGAATCAGCCTTTGGGGACTTTTCTGCCAGTTCCGGAGAGAGATTGAAATGAAGTCATATTTATAAACTAACCTATCATCAAGCAAGAATTACTGTGCCGTTGAGCCATCTTATAAAGCTGGCACCTGGGGAAGGATCAAGATCAAACTTAGTGGCTAACTTGGGCATCGAGGAGGGATTTTAGGGATCACGGTTTATCCCACAAATCTCCAGGTCCGGCACAAGCCGAGGATGACAGACTGCAGCAGAGGATGTGTATAGGAAGGTATAATTTTCAGTTAACTTTGAAGGGCAATCAGGGGCACGGTGAGCAGAGAGGAAGGGAACATTGCAGAACGGGGAATGACATGCAAAGGTTATGAAAGAAAATTCTGAGTCCGCCTGGAGAAGCCACTGAGCTCAGTGGCAGGGGAGGGTGGAGGGGAGCCATGAGGACTGAGGAAGGGGACCCGGGAGGGGCGAGGAGCGGGGAGGGGAACCGGAGACTCAGGCACCCTGGAGATGGGGGATGGTGTGACGCCAACATTGCCTAAGGAGGATTTTCCTGGCAGCTGTGCTGAATGTATTGGAGTCGGCAGACCCTGGAGACAGGGACATCTTCGTGGAAGGTGCTGAATTAAATCAGGCATGAGCTGACAGGGCTGCAGGTAGAGAGGTAACGGTGAAACTAAAACAGAAAAGGAAGGCAAGAGAAACACTGGAGCAGAAGAGAAGGCTCAGGGTGGAAAGGATCGATGAGGTAATGGGAAGTGAAAGAAAGAAAACTTAAAATGGGTTGGACTCTGGGGCCAGAGCCCTCATGTTTGGAGAGATGAGAAGGCTCATTTGTTTGCCTCTTTTCTGCTGCTCAGACTCCCCCAGTATCTTTAGGCCACCATGACCCTATGAGGGAGAAGGCAGAATGGCCACACAAGGCAGCATGAGGGGCTGGGGCAAAGAAATCTCCCGGGGTCTGCCCCTTCTTGACCATCCTTAGGCACATGTGCTTATTCTGACCTGCCTGTCTGCTCTTCTGAGAACAGAAAGTTGGAACTCAGGATTTTGCTGATGTTGACTCTGACTGCTCATGTTGCTGACCTTAACATATTTTAGTCTACTGGGCCCTGGAATCACGTCTGATTTCTTCCACTGCTCTATAGGATGCCTGGAGCTCCTGAACCAGGACTATGGTTGGGGTGGGCCACGTCTGACCACAGCACTTCTGGAGGAAGGGCTCAGACCTGGTCCTCCCAAAGCCCATAGGTGGGTCTGCTGCTGCCCTGCCAATTTTAGTATGATGATGTCTAACTTTATTGAGATGAGTTCACATTACAGGCTCATATGTATTAATTTTCCTCTTCAGTATTAGTATTTACTGTTTCCATTTTCCTGGAAGGAAACAGTGATTTAGAAGAGTGATATGTGTTTACTCAATGTCTCACACCTGGTAAGGGTTCGACCTGGGATTTAACAGTAAATCTGTCTGGTCACAAGGTCTCTGTGGCTACTTCTCCTTTCCTTCTCTTTCTCCTCCTCCTCCTCCTTCTAAATTACATTGCAAGGCTTTCTAAAGTTGACGGAGTATATACGGGAAAAAGCACCAGGGACCAACCGAATGTCAGCAACTTAGCTAAGCAGCTGGAACCGGTTCCTCTTGCAAGTTCTATTCTTCCCATTCCTAAGGCCTGGATTTGAGAGGCACTATGAAAACAGGTGGGAAACTCCGGAATCCATCTCTCCCCATTTCTCTGTGTCAGAACCAGGACTCAGGCATTGATCTTCAACTTGAAAGGCTTAGCTTTTTCTGTAATGGCTTTCTCGGTTCCGTCTGTTGTTCAGCTAATCGCTTCAGGACGTCTTGGCAAACTCCTGTCCTGTCACCATCCGCAGTATTTCATCAGCTTCTCCTCTGATATGCAAAATTGAGATAACTTGAACTCTTCGAAGCATGACGTCTAGAATCAGAATGGTTTCATAGAATGCCAAAGCAGGAGGTGAGTCCTGAGAGGGGACTGACACCAGCAGCTTTCCCTCAGGTCTCCATTATTAATGAAATGTGTGTTGTCATGGTGATAGGAGAGCAAATGGAATTGGGAGAAGACTTGAGAAAATATTGTAACACTGGGAGCTATAAAATTTTTGTGACAGTGTGTCTCTTGTGATAAGCTTGGGACATCACATCCCTCTCTCTCATGACATGTCTCAGATGTTAGGAGGTCAATGTAATATCTTAAGATTGTTTGAGCCAGATGGGTCTCTATCTCCTCTCAGTTAATTTGGACCCTAAAAGGCTAGAGTGAGGGCAAAGGATTCTGATACTGGCAAGACCCAAAATCTATACACATATCTAGAAAACCCAAATAAGCACACTGAAGAATCCTAGGTCAGGCATCTGTATCAATGCATCCTTTCTTTCTGCAATTTTATGCAATAAACTCTTCCATCCCCTTCCATCATCCCATCTACCTCCTACAGAGAAGTTAAAAAAAAAATATATATATATATATATGATAGTATGTACAGATCATGAGATCTAGTTTGGTAAAGACCATATGTCCTGGTTTGTCAGAAAAGGCCTGGTTTATATCTATTGTGATGGTATAATTGTTGAATGACTCCTTGCAGCAAAACAAGTGTCCTGATTTGGATGATATTTGGTTACTGTTGATTAAGCTGATGTTATGGCAGGAAGGCTTGGTACATCAGCTTTAAAACAAGGGTACTGTTGAGTACACAAGACCCCATCATCAAGCCTGTGTGTGACACTGGTCCAAAATGAAGCCAAGTGACCAACAAGAGAGAACCTGATGGCTCTAACTCTGTGTGATTCCAGAACCCAGGAAGGCACAAGTACCTGCAGGATTGAATAAAATTGTAAAAGATGATTATGGTTCTAGGGGGTGAGAAGTGAGAAGGAAGGCATTCCCAGTAGTTTAAAAAAAAAAAAAAAGCCTAGTTAAATGCATGGTGGTTAGAACATTTGGAAAAATTAGGGTCCAATTTTACTCTAGAATGGGTTCTAGATTAAGAAGTAGGGGTGGACTTTAGAAGTGTCTAAGATGGCTGGAGTATGGAGGACATTGAATGAAAGATAAAAACTTGAAACTTATTTTAGTACTGGCAAAAAGCCAGTGAAGGTATTTTAAGAAGGGCAAAGACGAGAGTTATATCTTTGGAGGATTAATCACAAGAAGAAGATACAGACAGTATATTTTAGTTGACTTTTAAAAGCTGTTCCTTGACTAAAGACATAATAAGAACAAGAAATAGCTTTAAATGTTTTCATGATCAAATAGAAAGTCAATAAAAAAGAATAAATAAATTAAGCAGTGAACTCAGCAGATTAGAAACAAACCTAATTAAGGGGAAAAATGTAAGATAAAAGGAGAAATCAACATATCATCAATAAGATGAATTGCAAATTTATAAACATATTTAAGAAACAGTTCTTCGAGAAAAACAAATTTTAAAAATCTTTTGACATTTCAAGTAAGAAATAAAAAGTATAAGTACAAAAATTTGCAATGAGAAGAGGGATATATGATCAGTATAAAGGGCATTACAAAATTCATAAGCCAAACTATGCTTATCAATAGTAATAAATTTGAAATTCTTAATAAAATTGATGATATTTTGGACAAAGTATGTACACTAAATCTGTTTGTTTTTTTTTTTAAGAAAACCTAATAACTTGCCTTAAGAATCACTCTTTCTCCACAAAAATCAGTTGTAGTTTATTTTATAGTTGTCTTTTGTCAATTTTTCAAGCAACAGTTTCCAGAGAGTACGATTGATTAATCTGCCTAGAAAAAAATAAAAATCTTCTAATTCATTTTAAGAAGAAAGCATTAATATGATGCTAAAACTTGACACAGTGCCACCCCCACAGAACAAAACAAAACAAAACAAAACAGAGCAGAACACTGGCAGGACAATCTGAGTTATAAATATTGATGCCAAAATCCAAAACAAAAGATCAGCAAATCACATTCACAAGTATATTAAAAGAACTATGGTATCATATTAAAAAGTACAGTTTATCCCAAGATTGCAACACAATAGATATGACAAGGAAAGGGCTTAGCCTTAATAGAACTCATTTGAATTCATAAGAAAGCTCCTAAAATCCCAATAGAAAAATGGGCAGGATATGAATGGACAACTCACATAAAAAATAAAAATGGCTAATAAGCATATGAAAAAGTATTAACCCTGTTAGTTATCAAAGAAATGTAAATGAGGCATCACTTTTTGTAAATCAAATTAGCAAAGCTTAAAAATAAATAATAGTAACATGAATGCCAATAAACATATGAAAATATGCTCAACCTCATTAAATCAGGAAAATGCAAATTAAAACCACAATGAAATGCCATTTTACACCCACTAGCTTGGCAAAAATGGAAAACTCTGGCAATACTCAGGGTTTGGGAGGATGTTCAGCAATTAGGAACTCTGCAGTTTCGATAGGGTTAGACAACTTGAAAAACAATGTAATATTACCTAGAAATTGTGAAGGGATGCCCACCATTTGATGTATTGTCACCCTGGGGTTATTGCCCTCATGTGATGGTTGTTTTCACTTGCACACCTCTAAGAGAAAACTGTGCAATGCTGATGCAATTTTAAATTGTCATCTACAGTTTTCACTGGAGATTTTAATGCAGGCAACACATATAATTTCCTGTGTACTAACTTTAAATAAAAACAAGCAGGAGCACCTGGCTGGCTCAGTCAGTAGAGCGCGCAACTCTTGATCTCAGGGTCGTGAATTCGAGTTCCACATTGGGTGTAATGGTTACTTAACAAACAAACAAACCAAAAATCAAGGTCAAGTTCTTAAATGGTTCATCATTTCTTTTACTCTTTAGACCTATATTTTTTATTCGACATCTCCCTAAATAGTTTTATCTAAATTTAACAATTGTTTTTGTCTGAAAACCTTTAATTGATTATCCTGCCATATATCTTTAGAGCAAATATATATGCATAAATTGAGTTTTTCGAAGATATTCTGTAAGACCACGAGGTTCTAAGTATTGAAAATTTCTTCTGGATTGAGTTATCATTACAATTATTAGTAGGACAAAACTGATTACAATAATATGAATAAAGTTTTGTTAGATAATTAGTAATTACGAAAACTAAAATGTTATTTAAAATGTTTTTAAAAAATTTTATTTATTTATTATGTGAGAGAGAGCATAAGCAGGAGGGGCGGAGGAAGAAGCAGGTTCCCCGCTGAGCAAGCCAGGTGCATCTGAGACACCAGGGTGCACTGAAAACAGTTTTGTTTTGTTTTGTTTTTTTAATTGAAACAGTTTGGGTTTTGTTTTTTTTCCAATTGGTTTCGTATATCTAAGGATAAGTATTATTTGTGGCTAAAATGACCCCTTGTTCTTGTAAATAAATAGAGGAGTGGGAGTTTTGTTGAGTAGTGTCACTCAATTCTTTGAATTCATTCCCAGCTATATGCCAAATCTCACCTAGTGATTTATGATTGATGATTTTATCGTCGGATATTATTTTCAATAATCTAGCAGTTGAAAGATCACTTCTGTAGACAACAAAGGACTGGGATGCATACGACTTGCAAAATGATTTGTTACCACTCATTAAAAGTCATTCGCTTTCTCAACATGATCATAAAAATTTAAAATGTCTCTTTGTTTATCATTCTGCAATTTTTTATACTCCATTAATGCACTGTAATAGGAATCCTGATGAGTGAGAGGTATGTTTTTCTTTTGTAAAGTAGGAAAAGAGCTATCAAATATGAGAGGTTAGCAGGTATTGGTTAAAGGAAAATGTACGAACAGAAAATGTGGTTTGTACATTGGTTCCCTGAAAACAATCTTGTGCCTTTGGAAAGCCCCAGGTCTCCACAGGGCCACACACACTCCGGGTTGTAAATCATGATCCAGGAGCAATTCTTACTCAAGAACCTTCACAGCAGCTTTGTCTGAAAACAGACCCAAACTAGAAACAACTTTAATGTCCATCAACAGGAGAAAGGATATATGAAATACTTGATAGCAGTGAAATAAATGAGTGGAAAACAAGAAACTTGCTGAAAAATGCATACAGCATCATGTTTGCAAAGTTCAAGGTCAAGCTGAATTAAATTGTGTAGCATTTAAGTCATATGCATATATAGTAAAACTATAAGGAAGTAACTGACAGAAAATTCAATGTCATGTTGACTTCTTGTAGGTAGAAGGCTGGGGGTGTGTAAGAGACAAGCACGTAGGGAGCTTCAACACTCAGTTATATGCTCTTAAGTTGCGAAGCAGGTCTAACATGTTTTTTTTTTTTATTTTTTCTTTCTTTCTTTCTTTTTTTTTTTTTAAGATTAAAGAGAGGTTAAGCACAAGCAGGGGGAGTGGCAGCAGAGCAGGCAGAAGGAAAAACAGGCTCCCCACTGAGAAAGGAGCCCTTTGCAGGACTTGATTCCAGGATCCTGGGATCATGACCTGAGCTGAAGGCAAACACTTAACTAACTAAGCCACCCAGGCATCCCAGGTTTAACATGTTTCTTCATGCTTTAAAGTTTTCATGAATTATTTTTAAATTGTATGCACATTTGATACCTGCAAATAACAGTATATTCCATTGTATGTATGATATAGTTTAAAATTTTAAATGGAAGAAGTATGTGCAGCATCCCATGTCTGACATGGGTTTAGTAAAGCCTATATATAATATCCTTTATTTCTATGTATTTATTTATTTCTTTATTTTTGGCACTGCTTCTTCTGGGACTAAGATGAATACCATGTTTCTAGAAAGTGATTAGGACTATTTACAAAGAGTCTTAAACTGTTCATACTTGGTGATTCAATAATACTACTTGTAAGACTATGTCTTAAAAATCATTAGAAATGTTATCAAAGATTAATATTAAGGGTATGTATCGCCATATTTTTTGTAATGGAGAAAAATTGGAAATAATATAAATGGGCAATAAGAGGAGGGAGTTTTAATATATTGTAGCAAAGCAATATAATAGATCATTCAACAATTAAATTATATTTTAAAATAGTATTTAATTATCAGCATAGCCAAAACAGCTCATGATTTATTAAGGGAATAAAACTAGAAAGCTGTATGTATGTTATAATTCTAATTATTATTATGCATGTGAATGTTTCGTTGGTATGCTTTTATATTATACTATAGTGGAGCCCAAGAAATGTCACTTTTCTTTATCCTGCTAAGTCTGCTGCATCACCTCCTACCTCGCTGAGAGGAAATCCATTTCAGCTGGATCCTCCATCTGCCCTTCTCTAGCAGGTCATCTCCCCGGGCACCAAGGCTGACTCACCTGGAGCCTGGGAGGCTTTGAATCCTGCATGTATGGAAGAGGGCCTATGGTTACCATTGATCATGAATGGATCTAAAATGACTTGCCTTCTCTACCGCCATCCGAATTCTACCCAATTCTCAGGCGTCTATGTCCCTGCCCCTCCTCTGGGAACCTGTGCTTACCTTGTCTACCCTTGTGACTCCTCTCCCTGCTCTCATCTGCTGCCTTAATGCCCCATGGCACATAATTTTATAGTTACACCAGTACTTTTAAAAAATATTTATGGGGCGCCTGGGTGGCTCAGTGGATTAAGCCGCTGCCTTCGGCTCAGGTCATGATCTCAGTGTCCTGGGATTGAGCCCTGCGTCGGGCTCTTTGCTCAGTGGGGAGCCTGCTTCTCTCTCTTTCTGCCTACTTGTGATCTCTCTCTCTCTCTGTCAAATAAATAAATAAAATCTTTTTAAAAAAATAAATAAAAAATATTTACTTATTTACTTATTTGAGAAAGAGAGATGGGGGAGCAGAGGGGGAGGGAGAGAGAATCTTCAAGCATTCTCCCCCTGAGAAGGGACCCAGACTCAGGGCTTTATCCCAGGACCCTGAGATCCCAACATGAGCTGAAACCAAGACTCAGACCCTCAGCCAACTCCGCCACCTGGGTCCCCCCCAGTTTTACTAGTGTTTACAAACCACATTTATTTTATCGGCACTAATAGACTATTTTTTAAAATTCTTTATATTCTTACTGCTACCAAAGTACTGAGTATAGGGCTGGAAACCCATGTGGTAACTACCTAGTGGTTAATTGATTAATTGATCAAATTATCAGAAGTTAAACCCTAGCTTTCATGTGACTTTCGGTATTAGATCTAAAACCTGGACTCTGAAACCCCAGCTTTTCCTTTTCCCTCTAAAATAGCACCATCTTTTCAAAGAGTTTGGCTAAAGACAGTTCAGGTTCTGAGAAGGAAAAATAAAAAGGCAGGGGGAGTCAGGTCCTTTGATGTGCTTGCTACACAGAGAACTAAGGAAAAATGCAAATGTTCTCTTCAACTAAGAGAAGCTTATCAATATTAAGAAGTACATGGAAGAGAAGAAAGAGGGAAGAAAAAACATATAACACTTAACAAGAGGATAATTTAGCTTGTTGGCAAGCACTTAGAAGTCTGGTTCATGAAAAATTACTTACACAATGGCATCGCAGGTTTTTCTGGGCTTTTGTGTGTGAATCATGGTATTGATTTCATGCAAATAATCACATTTGGCTGGGTGTTAGACAGTAAAAGGGTGGGGTGTGGAGGGAGGGGTAGTTGAGGGAAAAATCAAAGTGGGTGGGGAAAGAGATGCCTGTTGCTCTTCCAGCCCTTGCTACAATGACCAGCGCTGGACGGCACACACACTGCTAATTAAAAGATGGGAGCAGCTTCCTTCTGCTTCCTTCCCTCCAGGGTTGCTCTGGCTAGCCACTTGCCAAATAGAGCCTTTTATTCTCCTGTTTTGGTTGGGACTGCATCATTGGAAGGGAAAAAGAAAGGAAGATTGTGGAGGTACCTTAGGGATGAGAATAAACTAGACTTCCATTGAAAAGACAACCAATGTCCGCAGCAGCGGCAGAACGCGACTGGGACTTACTTGGCTGAGGACAGTCCACTAATGTGTCTGCCAGTTGGCCCATTGTGGTGCCTTTCCAGAAGTGATGAAGTTTGTCTTTTATTTTATTTATTTTTCTTAGACAGAATTAGTTTGCTTGGTTTTTCTCTGGTAGCTAACAGAGAGGAACATCCAGGGGAGTTCAGGTTGGGATAATGCGGTGGCGATGGCAAAAATAGTTAAGAATTATTGGGTGTTCTCTCTCTGCTGCTCACTTTCTAGGCACTTTACACATTTTTATTTCCTTAATTTCCAAACCAGTCCTGTGAGCTGGGGAATTACTGATAAAGAAATATTAATATTCCGCTTTTATGAAACACAGAGGCCCCAGAGCTCACTTCCTTTCATATATGTCTGTTGGGTCCAGAAGGGGTCCATGACTAATCCTGGGTGAGATGACAAGAAATAGTCATAATGGTAAAGACTGCACAGGACTAGAGTTGAAAAGCAACTGAAGATGGTACCGAAGGAGATACGAGGGACAGTGGGAGAAAAACATTGCATCCAGAAGTCATGGGCCATGAGTCTCAGATCCCATCTATGCAATGGCTATTCAGTGGCTGCTCAGACCACCCAACACAGCAGTGGATGAAGCCCCGCAGAGAGCAGGTGGAGCCCTGGGAGCCCACTGTGGGCCCAAACGCTGAGCACCTAGCCCAGGGCCAGATGCTGTGTCCCTACTCTCCATGCTAACCACTTACCAAGGATAATGCTAATAAAATGCAGTGGATGGAATGAAATGTTTCAGCCCTGGGGGGGGATGAGTCTGGGGCTAGGTCTCTAGCTAGCTCAGGGGGAGAAAAGCAAAATATAACGGAGGAGTCCATTTATCTCAAGTCTGGTGATTGTCAGTGCAGGGAGGTTGGGGAACCCTGTTTGTCTGAGCTGGGATTATGGCTCAGAATAGAGAAATGATTATTTCTCTTTACCCTGTTGCATGGATACACAGCAACTAGCTTGTCTAATTCATTTTGGGGGTAGATTGTCAAAATCAGGGATAAACATGTTTGCCCATGCTATCCCTCCCACTAGGCCCCTCAGAAAGTCTTTTCCTTATGATTTTTTAATCGTCAGTGTCTTGAAGCTAGACTAACTGCATGACTAACCTGGCCAGCTAGTCCAAATTTCATGGCCACGCTATGTGGCTGGGAAGAAGGAAATGGTTTGATGAAGTCGCTGCAGAGTTCCTTTGGGCTTTGTACAAATTGCTCTAATATGAGAAGTTACCACTCTGCTTCCTGGTGTCATTAAGGAGCCCCATGTGAAGGAATGATATTAGTTTTCACTTAGAGAGCGAAGGCCACCAACAACGGGAGAGAAGAAAACTGAAATGTGGTTAATGGGCCAATTTGGTGACCCATTTGGGAGCCCAGACATTTTGCCTCCTGCCAAGCTCTCTTGAATTTGTATGACAGACCAAGAAGAGACTTGCAGGACTTGATGGGAAAAATAAATCAATGCAGTTTTTTCATTCTATTCAGGAGAAAAAGAAAAAGGGGTAGTTTCGGTTTCTGTCTTTCAAAACCAATTTCTCCACCTCATAAGCATGAGAATTACATGGCACTGTCTTTTGTTCACAAAGTTGGAAACTGTCCAGGCAAGGATAGGTCAAGCTTTATGTAAGAAAATTTGAACCATTAATTAGGCTTTCACTTCAACGATGTCTGTTGTGTTAAAAACTTAACAAAAATTAATTATATGTTAAATCTGACCCCACTTCATTTTATAGATCTAACACACCTGAATCCTTCTTAAGTCTGCCAAGAAAGGACATTTTTTTATGTTATAGGAAATCCTATAGCATGACTTGGCTTTCTGTCTGTTTTGTGTTTTCTTTCTAAGTTGAGGTTACAATGTAATTTGACTATATTTTAATGTCTACTGGAGTCAGTTTCTGGACAATGAATGAAGGTAGTAGATCTGAGGCAGAGGGAGGCAGAGGACATGAAGAGAGAGGAATTCTACTCAGAGCCATATTTCCTTTCATTATATGAGAGTAGGAAAAACCACTTACTAACCAACATTTTTTTCTTCAGTTGTCTGACCTTGGACTCTCTTCCCCCTTTCCAGAGTACTCAGTCTTATCAGATCCTAAGTGGGGAATTATCTCCTAGAAGGTTGCTTTACTGTGGCAGCAACCATTCTCCTTTCTTCTGACAACAAAAACCTAATTTACTTGAGAAAAACCCCTTCCTCATCCTTAGCTCCTGTCCTTTGAGCGATGGCTTCAGGAGTAGGCAAATGACCAAGGCTAGTTTGGTCAGAGCATCACACGCCCTCATCTCATCAACGGACTCAGGGATGGAGGTGTGAACCAGCCCAGCCAATCAGCACAATCCTCATTTTGTTGGCCATGATGAAGAGTGTAAAGATGGGCACACACCTAGGCTAGTTCAACAAAAATTAACTCCAGGATAATCAGTTGAAAGGGAATTTCCTTTCAGATAGGTCATACTCCTGGAATTGATGGGGGCCATTCACAGAGGAGCCCTGCCTAAGAGTGAAGCCACCTTGAAGGAGAGCAGAGTTAAGAGTTAATAGGTCAGACTTGAGCCCCAAGTCCAGCCATACCATGGACCAATTTTGCCTCTGGACCTTCCAGAGATGTTAACCAGTAAATCTGGCTAGGTAAATCCCTCTTTGCCTAAGTCTGTTGAGTTGAGTTTTTGCCATGTGCATTTATCAATCCTATGACCTCTTCCAAAACATGATCAGTCCATTCAACAAGTATTTACTTTTATCTCTTGTTGCACTTGACTATTTGGAAATTTTAACAGGGATTGGTTTGTTAAGTCATTCAATACACATTCAGGGAAATACGGGGAGGAGACAATCAAAATATATACAGAAAAAAACACATAAAGGTATTAATAAGTGTCCTGATAATTTGCTTAGAGAACTCCAAATCAAAACCTACTGAAGAGTATGAGTGATCTGGGAAAGCTCTATCTGGATCATAGATCTGAAATTGACCCATAAGGAAATGTGAGAGTTGGATTGGTAGGGAGTCAGAGAAGAGCACTCCCTTGAAGGGAACAGCTTTGGTGGATACCTGAGAAGTAGAAAGGTGTGGTGAGTGGTGAAAGCATTGTATGGGGATGAATATGACTGGAGAGAGAAAGGAGAAATTTAGGTCTAGAAAAGAGGAAGTCTTGAATGTGGCTGTGATCCAGTCACTGATGAGAATGCTGAGGGCTCGTGATATTTTGCAGAACCTTCTGTCAGTGACGCAGACCCTGGAGAGGAAGGTGGGAGAAAACAGGGCAGATGAGGAAACAAGGAATGTGTTGCATGAATCTAGGGATGTATTGACAAGGACGTGTTGGTTGAGGGATGAGTGAGCAAAAGAGAATGTGAGCCTTCCCAGCAAACCTGACCACCCTCGGGGGCCGACCAGAAACGCTGGAAGCGGGCAAGAAAATGACAGTGTCAACGGTTTAATACATATGGGATGTGCGAAATGAAGATTGAGAATCTGTCCAAAAGGAAAACACATCAGGCATGATTTGAAATGAAATCTGGGAGCAAATTTCAGTTAAAAATTCCTGTAGGTGGCTCAGAAAGTAGAAGTAATCTGCAGGCGAAAGGTAAGGCTTAAAATTAGAATGGAGACCTGAGGATCTTTGTTTTTGATGTCTTTGGCCAAAATCCTCAGAAGGGAAGATTCTCTGAGGACATGGTGACAAGCAGAGAGGAGCCCCGGGTGAGTCTTGAATCTCAGGGGTACACGCAGGCAGGCCCAAGAGGGACAAAGGAAATGGTAACCAGCTTTGAGTGTCAGGGAAGGAAGATTAAGTATTGCAGAATTTCTAAACGTTGCAGTGAAGGCTTTGTGGAGATAAAGCAGACTGTAATTACACACCAAGGGGACGTATGGAAGTGAGAGAAACAGGGCAAGGGAGATGTGCTAACTTACTGTGGAAAACGCTTTCCTTGGGCAAAGGGCCACACATACGGGCAGGAGGGAATTTACATAGGCAGGAAAGGAAACCCAAATCAGTTTGATCGTACAGAGCAAGGCACTTAAAATACATCTCCCCCAATGAGCTTATATATATGTATCTGCACACTTATAATTTTATAGTTTGTAGACACGTATAGACACAGACACGAATGCATTAGGAGGGTGTCGGGATAGTCTGTGTGGTGAACAGAGGGAAAGGGAGGCTGTAAAACAATCCAGACAGAATTATTCTGCGTCAATGACAGCCTGTGTGGCTGGTTGCCATTGGCAGCACAATGTGTGTTGCAAACCAAATCAAATTTTTGTTTCAGTTTTCTTTTCCCTGATCTCACAAGAAACACAGTGAGGAACCTGCAATCCCTATTCAAACACACCCCCAAGACACCCACGGAGACTTCGAAGGAGCGGATGAGTTTGTGTGAACTTCGACCCTCATAGTTCGCACGGTAGTTTCTGAGGTGGGCACGTGAAGGCGTAGAAGCGGATCCCCTCTATTGGTGGAGGAATGACTTCACAACATTGCAGAAGGATGAAAACATCGAGACACACATCCATATCCACAGCCTACTCAAACACACATGGAGACAGTCAAGTTTAATAAGATCCAGACTGATTTGACTTTAGAAATGTATCTGTGCTTTTAAAATAATCCATGCTGGCTTCAGTTCAACCCTTCAAATAGTAAGGAATGTCAGCCCATCTTCCGTAATATGTATTTATTTTGCATCCCTGAAATAGAGTCCTTCAGTCTCCTACAATAGACGGGTCTGTGAAGCTCAAGTTATTAGGTTCTGTTTCCTGAACCTTGGAAAAAAATGATCTGGGTCGAAAGGGGTTGAATTGCTTATCTCCTCCAGTGGGGCTTGTCTTACGGAGGCCAGCTCAAGGGAAACGTGGCTTTCCATTGATTTAGGTAATTCCCCCAGCCAAAACCAGAGTAGATATGATTCGGAGACCCTGGGATATGCTAAGAGGACTTTTGGATTTCATCCCATGCTTTAAAAGAATCTTAATGCTTCTTGTGCCCTCTTCCTGCCAAGTCCCAACTAAATAACAATGGACCTTAAGAAATAAGCCAGAAGAAGAAAAAATAGATAAGGGACACATGTGACCAAAAGGAGAAAGAGAGGAAGGGAAGGAACAGAGGAACCGGAATAAGGAAAGAAAAACGGAAGGGAGGGTGGGTGGATAGGAAGTCGGGATGGTAAGAGGTTTCATGAGAGAGTCAGAGGGAACCCGAGAGCCTGAGATATAGGGTCATCAGGGAATAGGGAGAAGAGGTTGTTTGAAGTAGCTCATCTGAACAAAATCAGACTTCCCACAAGCAGCCGCTCGGGTGGCTCAATCCATCATTCCCATCTCAGGCTCCCATGATCAATGGGAAAGTCAGTCATTTGGCCATCCATGTAACATCGGAATCATTATGAACCAAACACCAGAGGCCAGTGTATCGAACTCCTCTGACTGCACCAGAGGTAAGGAATGCTGAACACACAGGCCCCCTCGATGGCCCTTCGGGGGCTGTGTGCTTGGTTTTGGATGGCGTGATTTTTATTCTGCTCTAAAAAAGTCCTAAGACAAATCACGTTCTTCAGAGATGGCTTTCATCTCGTCATTCCCCTGCTGAAGAAAGCAACCGTGATGACTTCCCATGGCTCAAAAAGTCAGCCTCAGAACCCACATCTCGACATCACAGCTCTCCTTAATCTGTCCCCAGTGACTTCCTAATTGCCAAATCCAATAAGCAGTTCTCAGGTTTTATTTCTCTGACATTTGGTGCTGTCAGTCAGTGTCTCTGGAACTTTGCTTCCCTTGGCTTTAGGAGATCACACACAGCCTGTCCTCTTCATGATAGAAACCAACCGTCCTGGTGTGCCCAGAACTGAAGGGTCTCTGGCACTCAGGACTTTCTGTGCTAAGATGAGAAAGTGCCAGACACACTAATACAGGTTGGTCACCCGGGCACACCTCATAAATCTTCCCTGCCCAGGCCCCAACACGGGCTACTCTGTGCTGCCCATCCTTTGGAAGCACAGTTTTAGCCTCCCCTCAGACAACACATTTTCTGGTGTCTCCTGTTCACTGGGCATTTAACTCTTTCTCTGTTCTGAGATGCAAGGAGTACCTCAGATTCAACAGGTCCCTCTTGGAGGCCCTGTCCATTCATGTATGCTCTTCTCCCAATGCCACTCTCCATCATCCTGCTGGCCTTTCATGTCTAATTTTAGTGTGGCCTGTTCCATATGGGTTTTCCAGATTTTTCAAGCCACTTCTGGTTTCTTTTTACTTCGACTTCCTTTCATGGAGACTGCACTCTAATCATACCGCATCCTAACATGTTATCTAATATTGTACATAGATCATACAAGTCTTTGAAAGTAGGGTCTGAGAGACAAATAGAACTGAGTTTTGAGGCCCAGATCGACCAGTGATTCCCTAACACTTACTGAGCATGTACCATGGAGGGCCAATATTTCAACTACTTTACATTGTGTTTCATTTAGACCTTTACAGCAATGAGGAATCATGTTATAGATGAGTAAAACATGACTCCAAAATGTAAAATAAGTGTCTGTGTAGATGTGGGGGACAGGGTCACACCTGAGCTGTGTGAACCCAAAACCATGCTCTCAGCTACTAACTCTTGTTGGGTTTCAGTGAAGGCAAGCTTAAATATGCAGTGACTATTTCCCAGAAAAATCTCTTAATACTCTAAAGTTTATACTGCTAGTGACCAAATTGTTCCTTAAATACTCTTCTCATTCCCTCATAATCAGCCCAGAATGTCTGAACCAAAGCCCCAAGAGACCCCAGAACCATTAGAGCTTGATGCTAATGTATCCTATGGCACTCTTGCCCTCTACCACACCCCCATCATCTCCTGCCTTGGCCTCAGACCATCATAACCAACCCCCCCAAGTAAATATTTTATCTTTCACAAGCAGCTGGAAGGAGAGAGGTGCACTAGCAGCAGGCTGGGTCAATCCTGTTTAAATATTGATCACAACCATCGTTAAAATAAAAGTCTATCGACTCAGCCGGTGACTTTGCAGCTTCAACACTTTGCAGAATGCAATTTGCCATGTGCGGCGACTCCAAGCAACTTGCTTGAGTTATGATGTTAATAAGTGAGGCTCCTCCTTCGGGAAAGCTCCGGTGTCCTGAAAGCAGCTGCAGAAAGGAACCAGCCCTTTGGTTGGACGCAATTACACAGACCTTCCCTGAGCCTCATCATCGCTGTAGGCCAGTGTTCTGGATGCTCCCGCTTCCCTTTGGAAGCTGACATGCTGCGCTTCCAGGAGTTGGCAGTGTATGTCTGTTGTGGCCTTGAAAACATAGGGTGAAAGTGATGGGATGGGGAGTTGTAAGAGAATTTGGCAAAACTGGGTGGAGTCCATTCCTCTGCAGCAGTTTCCAGACTTGACTATCTTCCAGATCAGCTGGAGGACTTGTGAAAAGGCAGATGGATGGGACCACCTGTGGGGTTCTGACCCAGTAACACTAGGGTGGGACATGGTCTGCTCCGAATGCCCGTAGGCTACAAACGAGGCAACCAAGACTGCAGAAGAGGAAAAGACTCATGTCCCTATCTCCCAGAGCAGCTACTACATCTGAGGGATGAGTGACCACTCCTGGTAGACATGGTGATGGTGGGCAGAGCTACCTTTTAGGGGAAAACCCATCTAGTTATCACTTGTGGGAAAATCTAAATATTCCCACTTAATGGATGGAAGAAAGGGCATTCAGTGCTTAAGTTTCTGAAGGCTTTTTCAAGTGGCCTGGCTGTAGAAATTCACTCAATTTCAAGAATATGTATGTCCAGGGGTGCCTGGGTGGCTCACTCAGTTAAGTGCTTGTGTCTTGGTTTAAGCTCAGGTCATGATCTTGGTTTAAGCTCAGGGTCCTGGAATTGAACCCCACGTTGGGCATCCCACTCAGTAGGGGGTCTGCTTGTCTTCCTCTCCTCCTCCTCTCCCCCTTCCTCCTGTGCACATGCTTTCTCTCTCAAATAAACAAAATAAATGTTTAAAAAGAAAAAAAGTGTATGACCACACTGCCTATGACTGACCTTTAGATAGATTGAAACTATGGTAAAAGAGGGTTACCCAAGAGAAGAGTGAAGAGGGATTGGTAGGACCAGGCATAGCCTAGGAAACAAAAGGTTGTCAGACACAGAGCCCATCGCCATATTCTATAGAAATTGGACATCGGAGAGATTCTAACAAATAGAAAATGACAAGTCAGTCTGCTTTTCAAATCTTTCTATGTGGAAATGTAGATGATTGGGATGATTGGTTAGGAGTGGCGAAAGGGCTAAGGACAGAACCCCAGTAATTCCACAGAAGCCAGCCAAGAGGCGAATTCTGTTGATCTATGTCCTTTTTCTGCTCTGGTCTGCTTCTCCTTCCTTCATGGCAAGCCCAGGGATCCTGAGTAAGCACATTCAGATAGTTGCCTTCTGAGTTCCTATGAAGAAAATGAAGTAAAATCTCATGCCTGACAGTCTTCCCTCTAAGAGGGAACATGAAGGCAATAGAAGGGTTGTTATTAACTGGTTTAACCCTGATATGGTCACAACGGTCCTGTTTTCTGACCCTGTGGTGCCAACTGTCTCCTCACTGTGACTGAGGTGGCAGAGAAGAGTGAGGAGAGTTTGAGCTTTCTGTGCGTTTGTTCTGGGAAGCAGAGCGGGCTACCTGTAAGGCACTCGCCACCATATGAGAGAGAGGAATGAGTGGGGCTAGTGGGTTTCCATCGTCGGGTTTGGACGGGGGTCTTCCTATAAATACGACGCTAACGCAAGTGTGTGTGCTTCTCCCCGCCCCGCTGAGATGGTCCATTTTGGTCCCTTCCAGCGTTCCCTGTTGCATGGCCAACTCTCTCTGCTGGGGATTTTTCAGGAGTCCTGCAGGGTGGTGATGAGTCCTTCCGCGGCTTCTGTCACCGCAGCGCGTACAGGACCAGGCATTTCAAACTGAACTCTGAAGATAAACAGGGAGTGGAGGCCTCAGGAGGTCTGAAGGAGATAAACATTCCCAAATGCTCTTTCAGAGTTCAAGGCCCTTATTTAAAACAGCTGACAGGCTGAACTCTGCCAGCTTTGACTGGAAATTCCATCCCACTTGAATTCCAAGTTAATGTTGCTGCTCTATTACCCCGAAAGAGTGAATAAATAATAATTAAAAGACTAAAGCTCTTCTAGGGAGACAAAAACATGCTGAAGAGAATCTTGAGAAAGCATTTAATCTGGAAGGGGATGGGTCTGAATTGGCTTGTTTTTCAAACACACCAAGCAAATTCTTACCTAAGGGCCTTTACACTTACTTTCTTTATGGAATATTTTCTTCCCTCAGAAATCCATATATATATTTCTTCCTTCCTCTATTAAACTTTCTGTTCAAATGTCAGTGCCCCAGAAAATTTTCCCATACTATCTTTCCTAAAGCAGCATCCCATAGTTACTCTTTCCTATTGGATTACCCATTCTATTTTCCTCATAGTACCCAATATTCCATTTCTGTTTTCATGTTTTTTTTATTCTTTGTGGACTATCTCTTAGGGGTATGTAAGCTCCATATAAAAGGGGTTTGCTTGCCTTTTTCTACCCTATACCCTAAGGGCCTCATCATCATTTGCATAGGGCTGGTGCTCCTTAAAGATTTGTTGAATGAATGAACTCTACAGCTACTGGGGTCAGCTATCCTCTCGGAAGCCTCCAGAGAAGACCCTACCTTTCTACCCTGTAAAGTGTCCTACAGATGTTTATTAGTGGTAATGTATTCATCTCTAGTTTTATACCCTCTATATTGAAAAGTATTCGCCTTTAACTTAAAATCTTTCACTGCAAATTAGTTTCTTTTTTTTTCTTAAGGGAAACTTCAAGTGGAAGTTAGCTGCCTCCTTCAAAGAAAATCAAAGCAAACTCTCATTTTATGACAGCTGGCATATTTGGTAGCACGCTTCTCAGGATGAGGGAGGGCCAGGGGAGCCATGTTTCCCCTAACAGTCCCGGAATTACAAATCATGGAAATGGTCTAATTCCATTTGTACATAACTGATGATCCTATTTACTCAGAATTTCTCAGGGAGGATTTCATATGAGCTCCTGAGCAGCCCTAAAAGAGGGACCATTACTACCCTTATTTGCTGAGGCAGACCAGGAGGGCTTAAGCCAGCTATTCAAGGTCCCAGACACTTGGCAACTGGGAAACAACCAGTTAGTAGAAAGAAATAGGCTTCAAACTCAGATAGTCGGGCCCTGAGCCCAGTGTGCTTTCTTTCCACACTGCCTCTGCTGGAGAATGTGATTTCCTGAGAAGGTGATATTAGCTTTCTGTTTCCTACCTGGGCACCCAACTAATGGATACATATGCATTTTTCTAGCTGCCCTTGGGAAGAGAAACCAAATCAACATTTTGCCTCCTCACACTACCTTCTGCATCTGAGTTCCAACAGTCCAGAAGGAAGCAAGCATCCAGAAATCAATCAGAGTCCATTAACAGTCTGTGCTTGTTAATAGTCTAAGAACAAACAGTAAATCCTCCTTTAGCCTCGACTCACCATGCTGGCCCTACAGGGTCGTTTCCTGCAGGGAGCAGTGTTGCTGAGAAAGCCCAGTCCAGACTCCGAGGACCCAAGGGCAACAAGGATGCCTCCCTGCCAGGGGCGCCCTTCCAGCCCGGTGTGCTTCCTGTGGGTAGAGAGAATTAACCAGGAGAGGAGCCCAGGATCCATCCCGGCCCTGCTGGGTATGAGGTTGCGGTGCTGTAATTGCCTGACTCAGGGCTTGTGGCCAAGGAGGAGGTCAGGTGCCCCGGGCCTTCTTTAGCTGAAAAGCATAGTTATCGCAGGCAGCTGCTGCTTTCCCGGTGGGTGATATTCCTTTTAGGAAACGGTTTATCAGGTGATACCCCAAACAATCAGCATGAAGCTGTTATTCCACTTCTGGTCTCCAGTATTAGTCAGGCAGGGGAACTGGGTGATGGCTCAAGCCCCAGAAGGGACTTGTGGGGGTCCACGAGGGGAGCAGACTAATTTAAGGAGGAGACCATGGGCTTCTGAAGGCAAAATCAAGAAAGTGGAAAGGAAGTAAACACCAAGTCTTTTGAATGAGAATCATTAAGTTAAGTTTTTGTGAAGACCTATGATGTGTCCAGGAAAATGGGCCATACACTGTGGGGGAGGCAAATAAGTTGAAGCATGGCCCCCAGGCTCAGGGAGTTTGCAACTAGGTGGGGAGAGAAACTAAAATATGTACCATATATAAACAAAATAGAATGGAACTAAACACTGAATTGAATTAGTGATAAGTGTCAAAGTGATATTTGATAAGTGGACATTTGGCATATCTAGCAAGTGCCAAAATGAGTCAGTGAATGGTCAGAGAAGGAATGCTTCATGGCAACATGTGGCCTGCCCTGTTCACCTTAAATTATGGATGTAGGGGGACTAGGAGCCGGCAAATGGAGAGCCTCCAGGAGACAGGAAGACACAAGCAGAAGACAAACAGAAGCCAACCCAGTGATGACATCAATACAAAGCATTACGACTTCTCATAGTTTACAATGCACTTTTATGTAGTTAGCCCTCATAAATTTACAATAGGCTGATCTTATTAAATTAGAAGTCTAAGGTTTAGGGAATTTAGAAAAAGAGACTTAGTATTACTCAGTCAATAGGTAACAGAGCTGGGGGGCGGGAATCTAGTTCCATGACTTTTCCTTTAATAATCCAGAAGACTTTCAAACCTTTATTGATGACAGCCCAGAGCAAGAAATACATTTGACATCATGACCTAGTACATACAAGATATTGCTTCACAAAATAGTGCTTGCCTTTACTGAGGAATGTTTCCTGATCTATCCTATTCTAGACCATCCTATATCAGATAGTTTTGGTTACATGAAGACCACTACAAAACCTAATGGCATAAACCAAGAATCATGTATTTTGCTCATGATTTTTTTGGGTGATTTTTCTAGACCAGTAGTAATCAACTAGGACATGTGGCCATGTCTGGAGATATTTTTTGCTTTTTTAATTGGGATACTGGTGCTACAGGCATCTAGTCAGTAGAGGTTGGGCATGCCGCTAAGCATGTATGCTTAGCGTACAGTCTGCCCCCAAGAATTATCGGACCCTAATGTCAATAATGCCAAAATTGCATAAACCTATTCTTGACTGGACTGAGTTCAACTGACCTTTGTTGGGCTTGCTCATGAATCAGTGGTCAGCTGGTGGGTCAGTTGTGGAGCGTAGGAGAGGCTGGTTGGGTCTGGATTGGCTTCAGTCACATATATGGTGGCAGTCCAGGGTACAGGTGATTGAGCTGTCTTTCTTCTTCCACAAGCTTGTTCAGGTTCATCCACATAATGATGGCCTCAGAATTTTCAACAACTGCAAGAAAGGGCAAGTTCCAATGCCCAAGCATTTGGAAGTCCTTGCCTGCATCATGCTTGTCATTGTTCCATTGGTCATGAATCACATGGAGGCAAGAAGAAATTGAGGGCCCTGACTCTAGCAATTTGCCACAATTTCAATAAAAGAAAATGCTGGTCATGACCTACTTACTGATCATAAGTTATCTTATCTTACAAATGAATCACTACCTACAGACTGAGAGATCCTACTTTATATTAGACCCTTGGTGAGTTATCCGATGGGATTTTTCTTTTTTTTTCAATTTTCAGAATATTGGACAATGTCATATGCATAGTAGGTGTTCATTATTTATTTTATGAATGACTTTAGAAATTGGAGGCTCTGGTAAAGAAACTTGCCCAACTCTGTAAGAGAAAGTTGGCTGATTAAAGTGGATCAAAGGGCTGTCACCTCTAAAATGCCAAGCAAGGTAACATCATTAATGCAGCTAACAGGATGGAGACTGAAGCTACCAGATTCTTAACCAGATTGACTTCTCTGGATTTTGTAGGCTCTCTCATAACTACCCTTCCCAACTAGTTGCTTCATTCATTATTGATTAGGTTAAAATCCCTTGGCCTTCCCTACCTAATAAGGAAACATGATACATATGCTATCCATTAAAAAAAGGATGTTTTATACTACAGTGATTAAAGATGGGAGAAAAAAAATCACCGACACTCAAGAAGCTGTGAGCCTGTTAAGTTTCTTAAAAAAAAAAAAAAAAGTTTTACTTCTTTTGGAGAAAACATGAAACCATATGGGCATGAATCAGTGAACACCTTTTACTAAAAGTCCAGAAAAGTTGGCTTTGAGCTCATGGAATTAAGTGAGCTGAACTTTGCTGCCATTGAGAAGTCAAGAGACTCTTAGAAGTTGAGAGATGGGGAAAGAAGTCTGCTGTATTCTAGTCAAGCTGTAACCTACCTTGTATTATAGGACAAGCCATGAATCCTCCTTAGGCCTCAGTTTCCTCCTCTCTAAAGTGAAGTAGTGGGATAAAAGGGGCATGAAGACCCCTTCTACTGAGCAGTTCTGAGAGTGTGTACATCATCTGTGTTTCTTGTGGCTGGGAAGAATTCCACCTGTTTCCCCTCTTCCATCATTCTTTCAGGCACTGGACACTGTCCTGCTTTGAACAGAGTGAACTCTTGATGTCAATCACAGGATAACAGAATGGGAGTCTTCCTGCCTGTCCGCTGCAGGAAATTGCAGGCAGAAAATTAATCCAGATCTTTACACCAGATCTCCCACCATACAACATCTGACAAGGAAGGCCTCTCACTTCCCTTCTGGTTCCCACATGTCACAGAACCTGTTGCTGCATGATTCAATCCCCCATTCCCATTAAAGTTAACCATCCCCTTGAAAATGAATGCACAGTTAACAAAGTGATAAGTTGATGCTTAAACTTTAAGCAGATTGCTTCCAGCTAATCTCAGTTAAGTGGCAGACGAAATCATAGGCACTCTCAGCACTCTGTAAGCCCCAGTGCCCAAGAAAATGAGTGGGCTCCTAAGGGAAAATCTTTGCAATGTTTCTTTTTCTGGAAGCTAAAATAGAGTGAGCCTGGGGTGGGGCTGGGGAAGAAGGAGAATAGCAAGAGTGTTCAAAGTTAGCTGTGTGTCCTCAGGAATATCACTTAACCACTCTGAGAGTCAACCTCCCTACCAGTAAAATGGGGATACTGAGACCGGAGTAAAATGATTTACCCAATCCCTGCACATCTGAGGTTTTTAGTAATAAGGGAGGAAGTGGTGGGATTTGCCCAGACAGTGCTTTATTGCCAGTGGAAAACTAAGAGGAGTCTCCCTCCCCCCACCCCCCAGTTGCTGGTGAAGATCTTTTTAACAGAGAAGAGGCAGAAGCTCGTTTATAGCTTGGTGGAAGAGGGGGTTGAGGGCAGAATTGTTTACTTTCCAAAGATACTTTTCAAATATATAAATTCTCATTTTTTTGTGCCTAAGACAGAAAAACTTTCATTCCCCCCACCCTTGGATCAAAAAACAGAGCAGTACTTTCTTGTCCCTGGCATGATGGCACACAGTGCTTTAGAAGAAAGAAGACTCTATTAACAAAGAGGAAGGGAGGAGGGAAAACAAACCGACCTTGAGATGAATGAAGGGATCAAGTGAGCTCCCAACAATGCAGTCAGTCTCCTTCTTTTCTCTCAGCTTCAGTTGTACCGATAGTGACATTTCCTGTGAGTGAGGATGTCTGCATATTCATTGAACAAACAATTACATTCCCAGAACCCGATCAGCAGGACCCACGGACCCAGTGATGGGAAGGGCAGTGGCTGCCTGTCCTCAGAGAGCTTCCAGGCTAGAAAGGAAGACTTATCCAATGGCCACAAAAGAGTGATCCCAGTTGGCTAATCGGGGACAACAGGGAAGATGACAGTTGCAGTGACAGACTGGAGATTAAAGGACAAGCAGGGATTTCTAGGTAAAGAGAGTGGAATGAGGAAGTTTTCTAGGTAGACGGACATCATGGAGAATGCCCTGGAGAGCAGAGTTGGGGACACGTTAGGAAGAGAGAAAATTCACAGATGGCCAGGGTAGAGCGAGTGAGGGAAATGGGGGCAGTGAGCAGTGGCTACGACGTGGACCTCACTGGACTGGACAGGATCTAGCTTGTCCTTTTGAGCTGGGGACGAGGGAGGTAAGTCACTTTCTGAGATCACAGAGCTGGTTAGTGGCAGAACAGCTATGTAAAGGCCTTTTTCCAAGGCCTTTTGTCCATACCTACCCAGAAAGAGAAGGAGTAAGCTTCAAGTTAGAGAATAGCTGTGGTTTCCAAATTGTCTGCCAAAGCACCCCACAGTAATGTAACAAACTCACTGGCATGTTGCTGGATATTTCAAAAAAAAATTTTTTTTTTTGAAGATTTTTTTATCTATTTGTGAGAGAGATAGAGAGGAAAGAGGGGGAAGGGATAGAGGGAGAGAATCTCAAGCAGAAACTCCATTGAGTGCAGAGTCCAATTGGGGCTGGATCTCATGACGTTAAGAACATGACTAGAGCCAAAACCAAGAGTTGGATGCTTAACAAACTCAGCCATTCAGGCGCCCCTGTAGATTTCAGATTTTTAAGTAAGACTTAACTTACATAAGTTAAGTCAACTTAAGTAAGTAAGACTTAGCTTAAGTAAGACTTTTATAGTAAGACTCAACATCTGTCAGATACCATACAAATTATTAGCTCAGGCTAGCTCATGTTTCACCATTAGATTACACTACATGTCCCTTAATGTCATTGCATCTTTTTAAAAATGATTGTGGTAACAAAACTTACCATTTTAACCATTTTTATGAGTACAGTTCAGTGGAATTAAGTATATTTACATTTCTGGGCAGACATTTCTGCTCTCATCTTGTGAACTTTCTCATCATCCCAAACTGAAACTCTGTACTATAGAAGGTGGAATCAAATGGAGTCACTTATGTTACGGGGTCTTAAAATGCAGCTGGGAGACCATAGTGGAGGCAGGGTTCATGCACTTCCTCACTGAGTGGAACCATGACATTCTAAATAGGAAATACCCCAAGGACTTCACAAGAATACCTGCAACTCACTACGGGAACAGACGTTCATTTTGTGATCACTTTAGCAACAGATTATATTTAGCCAAGTTTTGTTTTCTGCCACCAACACCAATCAAAATTCTTTGTAAACAACGTATACAAGCATTCCCTTTTTGTCTTTAAAAATCCCTGACTTTTGCTTCCTAGTGGAACACTATTTGGGTTGCTACTCATATCTGTAGACCGTCCCCTACCCCATTACAATTCTTTGATCCCACACAAATGCTTTTGCTTCATTATCGCCTCCTGACAATTCTAGGTTGACTATATCTGTTAAACAACAACTCCCATTCTTCCCTCCTTTCAGCCCCTGCTAACTACCATTCTGCCTTCTGTCTCCACGAATTTGGCTGCTCTAGGTACCTCATGTAAGCAGAATTATGCAATAGCTGTGCTTTCTTGCCTGGTTTATTTAGTACAATATCTTTAAGGTTCATCCCTGTAGCAGCAGGTGTCAGAATTCCCTTCCTTCTTAATGGTGAAACATCCCATTAAATGTGTAGACCACATTTTTGTTTATTCATCTGTAGATAGAACCACGACTTGGCTCCGCCTTCTGGCTATTGTGACTCTTGTTGCTATGAACATTGGTGTACAAGTGTCTGTTCAAATCCCTGCTTTCAATCCTTTCAAGGATATTCCCAAAAATGGAATTGTTGGATCATGTGATTCTATACATAACTTGTTGAAGAGCCACCATATCATTTTTTGTGGCAGCTGTGCCATTTTACATTCCTACCAGCAATGCCCTGTGACACCGTTGTGAAGTTGTGTTTATAGTAGCTGCTATGAGAATAAGCAAGTATTACATTAAAACCAGTGTGGAGGGGCGCCTGGGTGGCTCAGTGGGTTAAAGCCTCTGCCTTCGGCTCAGGTCATGGTCTCCGGGTCCTGGGATCAAGCCCCTCATGGGGCTCTCTGCTCAGCAGGGAACCTGCTTCCTCTTCTCTCTCTCTCTGCCTGCCTCTCTGCCTACTTGTGATCTCTGTCAAATAAATAAATAAAATCTTAAAAACAAAACAAAACAGTGTGGAACAGGAAATAAGAGTGATCGTATTTAATCTGACTCCAAGGTCGATAGTTCTGTACATGTCCCATTTGTCAGCAATTGTGGTTATTTGAGAATAAAATGCAATTTTTTTCTTTCAATTAATGTGTATTATCTTTTAAATCGCTACTATCTTGTTAAGACACAATATTATTATATATTTAACCTGACTTGAGCTAGGTATGTATCTAAGCTAATTTTTTAAAAATAAATGAAACAGTTGTTTCCTTTGGCTTAGGGACATACACAAAATCAATTACTGAGACTAAGAATGGCCATGAACTGAGAAAGTCTAGAAACCTCTGAGCTAGAGGGGGAGTGAGAGGGATATAGTCTTAGAAACTCTGGGGCTGTCTCCACTCTCTTCTCAGTGGTTTAGGACAAGGTGCCTCTGATACCCAAATCTTCCAAAATAGAAGGAGCTTCTTTCCCACTTCAAACACTACAAAGTCCAATGATGCCTATAAGGCCCTGAGCTGTTTCTTCAAATTGGGGTTCAGTGACTGAGTGTGTTTGTTTTTGGTGAGTGGGTTGTACATGTGAGTAATGATTATTAAATTAGTTAATAGTACAGAGAAGTACATCTTAAAATATATATAATCTATGGGCTTCTTCTGTGTTAGAAACACCAGCTCTAACTATCTCAACAGCTCAGACTCGATCGGACATAACAGTTGTCTCTCCAAAATGAAAGTTGAATTACACTAATAAAAACATATTTCAGAAGTCACTTTCTCTGAGATGTCCCTCGCTCTACCAGCAGAAATGGTTCTTTACTGCACATGGTCCTCTAGTTTTGCTCTTATACCTTTCAATAAAAACACTTGTTCTGCAGTATTTTGTTATTTGCCTGTGCCTCCTTACGTTTGCTCTAGAAAATGAACCCCTGAGGACAGAGACTTTAAGTTATTTATGACTGAGGCCCTAATTCCTGCAAGTATTAGTTTAATTATCTGAGGGGAGGGAGAAAAACAGTAAAAATGTTAGTAACTTTAGTCCTAGGAACTCCACTGTTGTAATTTATCACGAGGAATTATAAGTAAATATATAAGTGTTATGGGCAAAGATGTTCTTAGCAGTGTTATTTCTAATCTGAAGAACAAATTTATAATTAAATTTAAGTATTCAACAATAGGGAAATGTTTAATTAAACCACCACACATCTGTTTGATGATCAGGGAGCCATTAAAAATTATGTTTGCAAATAGTTTATAAAAACAACAAAATGCTTGTGTCAGTATATATTCAAGTTTTTAAAAGTAGGATTCAATATTGTCATTATAATATGGTCTCAATTTTGAAAAACAGAAACTGATGGGGAAAAAAATCCTTGGGAGAAAAATAGATTAAGACTATTTTAACAACTTGTCTGTAAATAATTAATACTTTTCTTCCTTCTACTCTTGTTACGTTTTCCATGACTTGTTGAAACATGCGACTTAGTTTATGATACTCTCCTCTCTGGGAATACCTTTCTGTTTTCTTTGTATTTGTGGACAATTCTCTTGAGTCAGCTCAAACCCTAGTTCTCCCATCCTGTCTTTTCTCTCTACTTCTCTGACCTCCAGTTTTCGCTCAATCAAAATTTGAGCTAAAAAGGATGTTATTCTTTTGATTTCTCTCTAGTATTGCACAGTCAGTAGAAATGGAAAGCAGTTTGAATCTGGAGGCAGTATTCCCCAATGAGAATGTTCATCAGGCCACTTCCTCCCTGAGTGACCCATTGAACGTTACCTATTCTTTTAGTGCCTCTTTTTCATTATCCTTATATAGAACCTCATCTTGTATTCTTACAGTTAGAGATCATGTCCTTGGTGCCTATGATACCCTAAGGCTTTGCTATATAAAAAGTAAAAAATGTATATTTCAGTTAATTGCATGACTTACCTCGGGAACATCATCACATTGGCTGTAGACATATTCATAGACCCGAACTACGTTGCCCTGAAGTAGATTAGTAGTAATTACAACTAGCTGTGCTTGATATTGCTTTACATTTTAAAGGTCGTTATGTTTTATTTACCTATTATAATTCATATAACTCCAAGAAGTCTCTCATTTGTTCATTTCCTGGACTAGCTTATTATTGAATTTACATTCTATGATAGTCACTATTCTAGATTCCAGGTTTATAAGTGGTACCCTTATTTGCTTTCAAGGAACTTTAATTTAGTGATCATGGTAGTGGTGAGCACAGACAAGGTGATGTGTAATTGCCATGCAGTGTGATAAGATAGTAGGACTATGTTTAAGACACATGAGAAGCACACAGGCAAGGCAGTTTTAAAAAGAAGTGAGAAAACAGCAAAATCTTTCCAGAGGAAGAAGTGATGCTTGAGCTGAGTCTTAGAATGACGAGGGATTATCCAAGCGAATTGGGTTTGAAAATGCCATTCAAGGAAAAGAAAACAGCAGGTTCAAAGGGTTGGCACTTCTTTTCCTCTGACACTTTATTTTGGGGAGACAACTGTTATTTCTGGTTGAGTAAGAGCTATTGAGATATTTAATGGTAGTGCTACTGACCCAGAAGAAGGAGGCTCAGAGATGTATACATTTAAGATCGATTCTCATTATGAAACTGAAGATAATTCAAAATGTCTGGAGCATAAATTACAATCTAAATCTACTGAAAATGTGAAGGTATTCATGAATGCCATATTGAGGCTTGAAGCTGGAAAGCTGAGCATAGGTCCTGTGCATAGAGTCTTGAGTTTGAGGAAGTAAACATGGACATCCTTTCTGCTATGGCCTGAGTCTGAGGAGGTAATCATGGATATACATTCTGCTATGGCCCGAGTCTGAGGAAGTAAACTTGAGAAAACACACTAAGGGACCTAAAGCTGGAGAGGTAACCATGTGTACCATGCTATGGGGACCTGAATCCATCCTCACAAGGAGAACAAGCTTGAGAAAGGCCTTAAAAGCCAAATGCCATTATTGGATTAGTTTCTTTGAAAGAAGAGATTGGAGGAAGGGAATTTTATTTTTAGAAGGTGTTGCAGGAATCCAGGAAGACCCAAATAAAGGTGGATGTGGCACAGAGACAGTGGGAAACTTAATCTGAGAAACTTAGAGTCAAGGTCAGCAGAATGACAATGGATTGAGTGTGGGTGGTTAAAAAGAAAGACATAGAAATTGTCCTGAATACGTGGCTTCAGAACGTTAGTGAATGGTGGTGATACCACTAAGACAGAAAGGCAGGAGGATCTGTCTGTTTTAGAAGGAAAAATAAAAGCATGATTTTGAATTTGATCTGTGCTTGAGTCACTGTAGAGTATCCAGGCAGAGACTCATAGATAGTAGACAGTTGGATATTTGGAGTTTGGAGCTCAGGAAAGATAATCTAAGACATACTTCAGATAGATGATGATAAAATAAGGCTTTAGAAGTAGAAGTAGAAAACAGAAATCATCCACTATAGAAAAAAACAGAGGAAATGAAAATTCTAGTAATTATTGAGTTTGAACATTTAATGTCATTTGGAGCTTCCTGGAAGTCTGGACAAAATGGAAGCTGATATTCTGTCCATGTTGTGTTTCTGTTTGTCAGAGCTTATGGAAAAAGTGAGTTTGCCCAATGCAATGCATCAGGAAATTTGGGGAAATGGCATAGTGCTAATGACACTCCCTGCAAAGAAAGGCTGGAGAATGTGATTTGAGGACTGCATTCACACTGCCACCCTGAAAACATTTTCCACTAGAGAATAAATACTTGACCCTGTCAGAAGTCATAGAGAAACACATCAATATGTTATTTAAATATTTGTAAGAATTGGGTACCTTAGGAAAAAAAAAAAAAGCAATTTCTTTAAAAAAAATTTAGAATAACCCTTGTGATTCTCCAAAGACTGATTGCTTAAAGCTAACTAGAAGTTTATCCGGAACCCTCTGAGCAGCCACTGAGGCCTGTCTATTGGCCTCTTCTCCCCATTTGCAGACATCCCTTCATGCCAGATGCTGGACACCATAATCATATGTGAAGTCAATACCCCTGGCCCCTACCTCCGCCATGGCTTGGTTGGGTATATCTTTTGGAAGGGATTGGAATATCTCAACCACTGCCAATGTATGCCATTCCCCTTATCCTCCTCTGGGTGGGGATGTGTTTCTCCCCAGTGAAGACAACTTGTCTTTAGAGTTGCCTGGTCATCAGGAGAGTTAGTCAGTTATATTATGACCTTATTAAATAGAGCTCAGCTTTATGTCACCTGTGTCTTCAGTTGCAGCGACATGTCAGGACCTTGCAAAAGTGGGTGCATGAGACTGCTGGTTCTTTAGAGGAGAGATAGTAGATTCACTTCCCCAGCTGCTATAGTAAAGCACCTTGAACTAGGAACCTTGAACAACAGCACTGTATTGTCTCACAGTGCTGGAGGCCAGAAATCCCAGACCCAGGTGTGGGCAGGGTTGGGTCCTCCTCCTCTTCCTCCCCCTGCCCATCCCCCTCTTTCTCCCCCACCACCCCCGCTTCTTCTTGTTTTAAGATTGATTGGTTGATTGATTGACTGATTTGACAAGTGAGAGCAAGCCAACAAGCACAAATGGGGGTGAGGGTGGCGGGCAGAGGGAGAAGCAGGCTGAGCAAGGAGCCCAATGTGGGGCTCGATTCCAGAACTCCAGGATCATGACCTGAGCGGAAGACAGAAACTTGACTGATTGAGCCACTCAGGCTCCCTGGGTTAGTTCCTTCTAAGGGCCATGAGGAGAATCTCGTCTGAGGCTTTACCCTAGCTTCTCGTGGTTTGCTCACACTCTTTGGTTTGTAACTCGATCTCTGCCTCCGTCTTCCCACAGCTGGTTACCAAGGGCCCACCTCTTCCTGAGCCCAGATTTCCCCCCTCTTATAAGAAACCAGTCATACTGGATTAGGGTTCACCTGCAGGACCTCGTTTATAACTCGATTATTTCTTTAAAGGCCCCTCTTTCCAAACAAGGACACATTTGAAGTGCTGGGAGGTAGAGATTCAACACATCTTTGTGTCAGGACACAGTTCAACCTATTTCACGTTCTTAGGAAGTATGGGCTTCTCACACTTGGCTTTTCTTATGTGTAAGCCTTGCCTGTGGAGCAACATATTCAGGGCCCCTTCCTCTTGCTTCCAGGGTAACCTGACCCTTTGCTCTTCTGCACATGGCTACCATTCCTACCACAGCCGAGAACAGTATGAATAATTTCTTGTATTTCTTCAGGGAAACATTTCCCAAAGTGTGCTCTGAAACTTTAGTCATGCAAGATACTCTGCAATAAAAGATTCCACAGTCGATTTAGTATTGGAAAGATTCACAAATCCCACAATTAAAATAACCGCCACAACCCTTTAACTTTATTGTTGTTTTTTTTTTTTTTTTTGACTCGAGAATCTTACTAACATCCCATGGAATTAATGTTCTACAGAGAACATTATGGGAAATGCTAGTTTAATGTTTTACCGTTTACAAAACATATTCATAGTTATTATCTCATTTGGTTCTCAAAACAGGCTCTGGTGGAGGCAGAGTGGTGATTAGGGTTTTACAGTGGAAAAGCCACCGTTTGTAGAGGTCCAATCATTGGCCAGGACTGGGTGGTCAGAAGCACATTCTCGAGTCTCTGCCTCTTGATTCTCAGCCCAGTGTTTCTTTCTTTGTTTTCTTTTCTTTTTTTGCCTGGCAGTCAATTTTTCAAGAGTAAGCAGCCTGTTACATAATCTCTCCCTGTCTCTTTCTTTGCTACCACCCTTGAATTCAAGGCAATTCTGTGACCTTTTCTGAGAAGTAGCACATCTATCTCTGGGTGAGGGGAAGAAGAGCAAAGCAGACAATAGGGAGCAAACCCACATCCAGAACACCCCGCCTCATGTTGCCTACTTCCTCCTCTCCCTCACTTTTGTTTTATAGTTAGCAGCGGCTACACTCTCTTCCTCTCTTTTACCTCTGCCCTTTGGGGAGAACTTCCGTAGGCTTTGTATATAACCTGGCTTCAACCTCACCACACATTCTTCCTAGTCCAATGTCCTCTTTCCCTCTCTGCACCCTCCTCCCTCCCACATCTTTAAGTGACCCTACTTCATCAGTTCCTGAGACGCTAGTGACACTCAGAACATCCCTTTCATCTCTTAGATGTTGTCTGTTGCCATAGAAATTTGTCTGAAGGGAGTCTTCAGGTTGCTGGAACATGCCTTGTGGGGATCACAAAAGCTTTCAGACACTGTTGGGACCAGCTGGTCCCTGTGCCATTATCACCTGAGCTATGAATGGGAAATAGTCCAGGGCTCCACCACCTTGCCCACAAACTGCCGCCCAAAGACAGCACGAGGGACCGTCACTCCACGTTTAAGGAGGAAGTTTCATTCAATTTAAAGAACATCTATGGACACTCTATTACATGAGGTGCTAGGGGGACAATGCCCAAGCACACGGGGAGTGAAAGCAGCACTTGTGTGACAGACCGGGGTGATCTGACTATGATCTTACATGGCGACTTTTTTGATGTAATAACCTCAGTGTCATTCCTGGGCTGGAGTCAGCAGTAAGCCATCCTGGGAAGGGATAAGGAACTGGGTTGATTTCATGTGGCAAGACTCCCAGCTGGTGGCTCATCCCCGGGGGTGTAGCAAGTGCTGCAAAAATCAGTCTCCAAAGGCATCTGTGAAGCCCAATGGAGCCACCGGAAGGGTGTCCAGCCATGTGGGCATGCAGGGCAGGACACCTATAGACAGGGAGCAAGGTCCAGGGTCTGGGTGGCAGCTCTCAGGGTAGCCATCTGCTACAGGGACCCCTCCAGGCACTGTCTGGGGTCCCTGCAAAAGGGCTGAAGGTGATTAGGGAAGGTGGACACACTGCACTAAGGAAATATTTCGCCTGTGTTTCTCCTCCTATATCCTCCTGTTTCCCCTGTTCTGCCCTGTTTCTGGCAATTGGTGTATTATTTTCCTTCTATATTACCCTCTAGGGCAGTTCTTCCGATTTCAGCAGTACTGCTGTTTTGGACTGGGTAATTCTTTACTGAGGGAACTGTTGTGTACATTTGAGGGTGCTTAGTGGCATTTCAGGCCTTCATGCACCACGTACCAGGAGCAGGCCCCCCGATCGTGTCCACCAAAAGCCATCTCCAGATATTGCCAGGTGTTCTCTGTGAGGAAAAATCACCTCCTCCACGCACACTCCAAGTTGAGAACCCTGATGTCAGGGTCTTTAGAAGGAAGTAGCGCCCAGAGCAGAGTCCCAAGCCAAAAGCCTGGGGTTGCAGCCTGCACCCCAGTCGTGACTGGGAAATGAAGAGTCAGAAAGGAGTCTTAGGACTTTTGCAGCTGAGTCACAAACATAGAAACCATTCACTCGCGATCAGTGGGACACTTGCTTGGGGCCCAGAGGGCATGTGGGGCTCATAGGGCTCAGTTGCTCTGGACACATTAGGTACGGAGTCTATTAACAAGATGAATTCGAGATTTGGCCACTTGTAGGGTACAGAATCCTTGAACTTGGTCAGAATGATTTGAGACGGAGGCATGCACTAGGTCTCTATTACCTCCAGCAGAATGAACCCAAGGAAAATAATCACAAGTACTACGGGACAGGAATGATAAATATTTATATGAAACTATGCACCACACACTGTTCTAATAACTTTGTCCTTTTCGCTCTCTCATCGAGATAGACGTCCAGTTCATTTCCTGACCTCCTTCGGGTCTCTGTTTAAATGTTAGCATATCAGAGCAGCTTTCCCTGGTCATTTTATGTAAAACAGCAAGTGTCTTCCCTATTACTCTCAATCCCTTTTACCCTGTGTGCTGGTTCCTCAGCGCGCCTATTGCCATCTGACATATTGCATATTTGCTTTTTAATTACCTATCTCCTCGCTCATGAAAGTGAGCTCTGTAAGGACGCTATCTTTTTTCCACTTCTGTGCAACACTAGTAACATCATTTGAGGGACGATTATGGACTGAATTGTGTTCTCCTCAAAATTTATATGCTGAAGCCTTACCCTCTAGTACTTCAGAATATGACTATACTTGGAGACAGGGCCTTTAAAGAAGTAATTAAGTTAGAATGAGGCCATTAGGTGGAGGCATAATCCAATAGGACTGGTGTCCCTATAAGAGGAGAAAATTTGGATACATGAAGAGACACCAGGAATGTGCACACTCAGAGAAGTGTGTTCATGTGAGGACATAGCCAGATGGTGGCCAGGTCCACAACAAGGAGAGAAGCCTCAGAAAAAACCAGACCAGTCAGCACCTTGATCTTGAACTTTTAGCCTCCAGAAATACATTTCTGTCATTCAAACCATTAACTATGGATTTTATTATGAAGCTTTAGCAAATTCATATAGGGGCCCAGTAAATGAAAATGCAAGCACTTTATTAAAAAAGCAGAAAAAAGGTGCTGTTCAAGGTACTTAGATATAAAGCCTTTTTCTTTTTTTCTGGTCTCTTCTGGACTGTCGTGGTGGTTTTTATTGGTGGTGTAAAGTCGTACTCCATCAGGCACGGGCATAGTGGCTGAGCCAGTGCAGACCCTCATAGCTGCCCACATGACCACCCGGTGACTCGAGGCAGTTGGTCCACGGACTGGCAGGTTCCAGCTGCTGGACTGAGGCACTGTGCTGCACAGAGGCGGAAAAATCAAGCCAGGGAGCTCCCTTTCCCACAGGCCCACTACTCCAACCCATGATGGATGGGCAACCCTGAGTGGTATTGTAATCTTTGTGCTGGAATGCTCTAGTTCTCTGGCTGGGCTGGGGGTGGATGAAGGCCGCCTGCCAACTTACACCTTGGCACAACTTGAGCAGAGAGGGAATGGTCACTGTCACACTCTGAGCCAAGATGCTACGGGGCAGGCGTACCTCACTCTTTCCAGGTATGTGTTCGAACCCCACTGGGAGCGGACAGCAGCACTGGTAGCTGGATGGGAACTGGGAAGAGGAGGCCAGGCGGGGTCAGAGCCTCAGGGAGCAGGGGAGCAGGTGGTCATCATGTGCTCCGGGGAGAGAGGCCCGGACCTGCAGCTGAGGTTCTCAGCCCTCATGTACGTTCCATCGTTCTATTAGACTTTGCTTACAAAATGCAAATTCAAAACTACAGGGACAGGGACGCCTGGGTGGCTCAGTTGGTTAAGCAGCTACCTTCGGCTCAGGTCATGATCCCAGCATCCTGGGATCAAGTCCCACATCGGGCTCCTTGCTCGGCAGGGAGCCTGCTTCTCCCTATGCCTCTGCCTGCCATTCTGTCTGCCTGTGCTTGCTCTCTCCCCCGCCCTCTCTCTGATAAATAAATAGAATCTTAAAAAAAAAAAAGAAAAGAAAAGAAAAGAAAAGAAACTACAGGGACTGAGAATTTTAAGTGAGCAACCCCTGAACACTGAATCCCACGTGTGAGCGTTTTCTTAACACAGGACTCCATGCACCGGCACAGGTGGTCTCCCCGTGAAGCCAGCCCTGCTTCTACGTCACCAGAGCCTGGAACACTGCCTCGTGCATAGTAGTTGAATCATTATATCATTCAATACATGATCATGTATTAATCATGATAACCATGATTGTCTTTAATCATGAATATATTTATATCATTCGATCTTCATGAACAGTCCTAAGAGGTAGTTTCCTTCCACTGAACAGATGAGGGTATGGAGCCATGCTCGGATCAGGAGTTTACTCGACAATGAGAAGCTGACCTTGGAGGTGGCATCATGGAGCAGGGCGAGAACCACTGCTGGGACTTGGTTCTTCCGCCATGCATGGAGGAAGGACATGCTCCGACAGTAGTTCAGAGAATGGGCTTTGTAGTAGGACCGACCTGGATCTAAGGCCTGGCACTGGCACTTCCTCGCTGTGAGATTTATGTGATCTCTTTCCTAATCTGACCCTCAGTTTACTTACTTATCACATGAGAATAATAAAATCTCCCTAGTGGAACTGTTCTAAAAGTTCAATAATACAGTGTTTCACAGCACACTTGGCACCTGGTAAGCAATCAACCAATGATTGTTAACATTATTATTATTATCACTATTCTTCTTATTATTATTATTGGAAGTAGCACAGCACTTTCTAACTACTGCACAGTCAAGCGGCCTGCATTCCAGTCCCAGCTGGATGAAGCTTGAGAAAGCTGCTTCTCCACACCCCAGCTTCTTCATCTGTAACAACACAGATAAAAATAGTCCCTCTCCTACAGGGTTATTTTGAAGATGAAAGGAACTGATGCTTACAAAACCCTTAGAACAATACCAACTGCACAAATACATACTCTCTCCGTGTTTGTTTAATAAATAAATATCAGTCTATGGGACAGCGCTACCAACTCCCTCTTTTATGTTTATTCCTTAAAACTCGTGTATCTTGAAACTTAGGGTGTGCTAGGCTGGGGGTGGTCCAAGTCCTGTGCATTCACTTGAGGCTGTTAACGCTCTTCAGAGCAGTGGGACGTGCACTGAACTTGGGACGCACTGACCCCCTCCATCACACTTGCCTTCCTTACCTTCTCCTTCTCTCTCCTCTTCTCCGGGGCTGGTTGTCCCCAGCTAACGGGGGCGGGGGCGGGGGAGGGCGCGGAGGAGGGGGGAATTGAGCTCGAATCTTTCCCAGACATTTTCCATTTCTAATTTTCTACTTATCTAACCCCTTTCTAAAAATCTCCCAAACATGAGTGTGACTGCTTGGTTTTCTCAGCTTCCATTTCGTGGTGGACAAAGAGTGCTTCTGGTTCCAGGAGCGTTTCACTCCTGATCTGACCCCATAGGAAAGAGTAAAACAAACAGATGGGCTCATTCTCCTGGGATTCGGTGGCTGGGTTTCCCTGTAGAATTGCTGGCCTCCCCCTTTCTGGCTGCCTTCACTCTGAAAGGTCATTGATAACATTGTCCTCAGTTCCAAAGATCTGTTTCCCATTTCCTTGCCAATCTTCCCTGCAGCCCACCTCTCGCTGACTCCATCTTTCTGTGTGGGTAATCCCTCCTAAGCACCGTCCCCTTGGGGTCCCTTCACCCCCCAAATCCCATGGATCCCTCCTCCGATTCTAATGCAGGGTGGATGCTGAGGGGTGGGTACCCCGAGAGTGAGGCCAGGTTGAAGACTTTATCTGCTCCTTGCAGCTGCATCTTTTGTGACTTGCATTCTCCTGCTCGTCAATACTGTTTCCCATTAAATTAAATAGCTTATTGACTGGTGTGCCACATGGCAATGGGGTTGATGGGATTCACAGAGACTCCTCACTCCTCCCGCCCTCCCCCCACAATCACAGGTCACTGCTCAGTAAATCAGCGGGTAATGGAGTTTGAACTCTCAGAATCAGCTCTGTGTACCCTTTTTATTTGTTTTTAATTTGTATCAATGGTAATTCTGTCTGTTTCCATTTATGTGATGGTACAAGCTGCAGAGCTAAGGAAGTACCCTTTTTTACCCCATTAGCCACAGAGGGGGCAATATCCTTTCTCACTTTCTTTAGGGCAAACCTGCCCCAGTGGGCAGGGAATGTTCACCTTGCCCGAATGTTCCGCCTTTGTCCGAGCTAACCATGGCGCCTCCCGTCTCCACCAATCCAGGCCTGAGCACTGATTTCATTTTCCTCCGTTTGTATCCCCTCTACTTCTTCATTCAGACACAGTATAAAATGAACAGAAGATGGAAGTGTCTGGAAGAGGGAGAAACTTGCACCCCATGAGCTCCAGGGTCGTAGGGCGGGGGAGCTCCTTTCTGCCTTGCTGGCTAAGTAGTTTGCATATCGCTCCCGCTGGCAGCTAACTAAGTCAGCATCTCTAGTGCGGTCACTTTATTTGTCCGCAGGTGAATGCCATTTACAGCTTATTAGTGTCAGGACACGACTGTAAAGTAGATCTAGTTTGCTGGAGCGCCCTTTAACTTCCTTCGGTCTCCACTTTTCTCCCCTCTGGCCCTGTAAGAAAAACAGAGATACAGAAAGAAAATTAAAAAGCACTTAAAAATGATTGAAATAAGATGGAGAATGTAAATCCACCAAGATTTCCCAAGATGGGGGGCGGGGGGTGGTGGGCAGGGCACCAAGGCTGAGAACAGTTTAGGGCTACAGACAGTAAACTGGCTGGACAGGGCTGCTCCCAGGAGGGAAGCAGAGGAAGGGTCACACATTGATTCTAAAGGAAGTAGGAAAAAGGGCGTGAAGGTGTCAGCAGAGAGGTAGAGAAAGTAGAGTAAGAGCCATTCTGTGGTTCTGTGACCCCACCCCTCCCTCCACCCCCTCTACGATCTCACAAACCCTCAAAGAAAGTAAAAAGAAAAAAAAAAAAAAAGAAAATGAAGAAGATGACTTTGACCTCCAACCAAGAGACAAAATCGAGAGTGGCGGCCCTGAAAGCAGAGGGCTAGGGGTAGGAATTAGACTTTGCAAGAGAAGGGTTCACCCAAAGCTTTGAGGAGCCTGGAGCCCCAGCTGGCACAGGGATGACCCAGCCAGTGTACGGAGAGTGGGTTTGTGCTCCCATATGAGCCTGGGTGTGCTCCGGGCTCTGCGGCTCCCCTGTCTTGGGATGATCTGCTCTAAGCCCTTGCCGGCCAGCACCACCTCTGTGTCACTGGCTCCTTCTTTTCTTCCTCCAGTCTCAGCCATGAGAGCGTCACACTTTTTCTTATCCCCTGAGTTTTAGAAGCTGGCTCTTAAAGTCCATGCTGTGTGTGGGGGCAGTGGGAAATCTCTGAACCTTGCTCTCAATTTTGCTGTGAACCTAAAACTGTTCTAAAACAAAATTGTCTTTAAAAAAATGTCTAGGGGTGCCTGGCTGGCTCAGTCGGTTAAGCATCTGGCTCAGGTCATGATTTTAGGGTCATGAGATCAAGCCCAGGGTGAGGCTCCGTGCTGAGAGTAGAGCCTGCTTAAGATTTTCTCTCTCCCTCTTCCTCTCACCCTCCTTCCCTGCTCGCATGCTCTCTCTCTCTCAAAAAAAAAAAAAAAAAAAAAAAAAAAGAAAAGAAAAGAAAAAGAAAAAGAAAAAAAAAGTCTATGCTATCCTAACTGAGGATAGACTTTTCATTGTTGGACTTTAAAATTCAAACTCTCCTGATCCAAACTACTCAGCATTCTGGGACTTCCCCCTGTTTCCTGGTCTAAGGGGCATCTTCTGTAGAATTAATTGGCCTGTTCCTAGTCACTGAGACTCCACTAATCATGACATTTAATTATTTAATTACATCATGTTCTTTTGATTCCCAAATTATTGGTTCTACCCATCACTAATCAGTTTATAAAAATGGACCCAAGGGGCCAGACTTCTATGAGGTACCCATCTCCTGGATCCCATACGAATTGGACTGCTGATTTGATGGTGGGAATTTGGAATTGAGCTCAGGGTAGATGGAGAGAGAATTTGGGATGGAAGCTCCTTCCCATTGAGGAAGATCTCAGAGTAAGAGAAATAATACTTGGGGAGTGCTTACTAAATGCTAGGTAGTCACGTGTGTTACTTTGTTTACTCCTCACAGAAGCCTGCGAGGCTGACTGGAGGAAAAACTCCCTTTCCTCATCTGTAAAATGGGGATAATCGTTTTTACGGTATTGGGTACTTTCGAGGAGCAAATAAAACACAGTGTATGTGATAAGAGTCTGTAAACCTCATACATTTTACAAATGTTAGTCGATCCTTCAAATCCAACCCTGCAGGCAAGCAGTAATTTCAGGCACAATTTTCCATGTCTGCATAATTTGCTGCCTCCCTCAGACCTAAACTACTCAGCTCTGTAGCCAGAGTGCGAATTTGATTACATCTCATTGCTTTGCTCTTAGGCACCAACATTTCTTTTGTACATTAAAGAAGGCTGTAATAAGGTGGGAGTTTCTCTCCTAGAGCAGGACCTGGGGTCTAACTTAGCTTCCGAAGGGAACAGTTTCCCGAGTCCTTGGACGGGCTGACTGGATGACCCTCAGGTAGAATGAGTCTTTCCTCTAGCTGATGAGGTCGGTCGTGTTGGAAGTGGCACAGGTTTGGCCATTTGATGCTCTCATATCCGACTCCTGGAAGCCTCTAGCTGCTTAATGGATTCATTTAAGTGATAATATGAGCCGATCGTATGTCAGGTTGTTAAAATGGCGATAACATATTGCACTAGGAGAGTATTATCCACGGTAACTGCATTATAATGGTTAGGGAATGTCGACAGAACTACACATGATATTCCCATAAACACCGAATGAATTCAGAGCAACTAGGCTATTCATTCCAAGTGTGGCCAAGGCAAGAGGTAACACTTCATCTTCTAGACCCTTGTTTCCCAAATGCTGCAAAAGGAGACACATGCAGACAAGTGTTGACACATCAAAGTCAAACAGAGGGGCATGATTCTCTGATCCATAACCAGTCTGGAAACCCACTTACTCTGCCTCGAGGATGCATGAGAATTTGCAAAATGTTCTCCCCCAAGGAACAGCATGAACAGAGGGAACAGAGAAAGGAAGGTGTTGGGGCATGAAGCGTGTGAGGGCTGCAGGGTCCCTGGGTCCGGGTTCTATGACACTCTCCTAGAGAATTTAAAGTGGGTGGTGGGCTGCAGGAGAGAGCATGAAAATACGTTCGCTGGCCCACTTGCCCCTTCCTGCACTAAGACGACACTGAAAAAAAAATGCTAGGTCAGTAACATTTATCTTTTTCCCTTCCCCTGAGCCCAAATTTCAGTTCCCTTCTGTATTCTGGTGTTAACTCCCTAGTACTGCACTCTACTCCCTTCTGCTCTGATATTCCAGTCTTCAAGTATTATCCCTCCACAGGCACTGACTACAAGAGCAGAAGGGCTTCTCCGAAAATGCAGATGTAACTTTCAGCTTCCAAGTTCCAACTAGCAGCAGGCATGGTTACTATCCATTCAATGCTTACCATGAGCCAAGCAATATATTTACATAGTCTATCAATCTCAGCAACTTCAGCAAAGCGAGGTTTACAATTCCCTTTTTAAAAATTTTTTTAAAATTTATTTTCAGCGTAACAGTATTCATTGTTTTTGCACCACACCCAGTGCTCCATGCAATCTGTGCCCTCTCCAATACAATTCCCATTTTTGAAATGAAGTAGCCATACCTCAGTTAAATCAGGAGCAAGAAGGGACGGTACTAACATTTAAACACAGCTCTGCAAAGCCCTTGTTTGGGGCTGGTTGGTCTGACAAATTGCCTGACATCTGAGACTGTTCCCTTATTCGTTAAGTTAAAAAATGGTGTCCCTCCCTCACCAGGCTATTACGAAGGCCACTTGAGGCCATCTATATGAACACCCTATATGTAAACCATACAGGCGTGTTCATAAGCACCCTCTGCCAAGTGAAAAGCCCCGAGTCTGAAGATAGCAAGACTTGGGTTGAGCGTTTTACTGGATCGTGTCCTTCAGGAAATCACTTTCCATCTTTACAGGCTGCAGGTCTGGCCTTCCTGTAAAATGGGCTGTGAGAATCGCCATTTTGTACTGTTTGCCCACTATGTGTCCTGCCGTGTGCTGGGGCTGGTGACTTCCGCTCTGCGCGGCAGCTTCCGCTCTGCGCGGCAGCTTCCGCTCTGCGCGGCAGCTTCCGCTCTGCG
>NC_081566.1:33385375-33481683 GCF_022355385.1 Mustela nigripes | reverse complement strand
GTAGCTTCCAGTCTGAAGGGGCAAGTAGACTGTGTAAACAAATAGCTATAATAAAAGGTGCTAAGTGCTCTAATCGAGGTAAGTGCAAAGCGTTCTGGGAGCATCAGTGAGGCCAAGCACCGCATCTTCAACAATCTGGTTACAAGGAAACAGATGGATAGTGCTCTATCAGAACTAATAGAATGAAAGATATTGCAAAGGCAATATGTGCCCGAGTGCTCGGGAAACGAAAGCGCTGAACACGTTGGGGGAGGTGGGGTTATGATTTAGCCAAAGGATAGAATTGCTATCTAAGGAATTCCTGTGCCAGCAGAGACAGATTTTTAGGGGCAAATCTTCCCAGTGGCTCTGCCATGAGACATTGGGAGGATGTTTGGTCCCTGTTCCAGAGCAAGCCAACCTGAGTCTTTCCTGCTTCTAGCGTAGCCCTGGATGATAACGGGCAGAGCATTGTGACCTTAAATGCTTGTAGGCCTGAGGCTTTCCCATCACCAGGAGCAGGGAGCCCCAGGGACTCCCCCAGGGCTGGAAGGAAGGGCCTTATGCCTTTCAAAAGTGATGACACGGGGAGCTCTGAAATCCTGATCCCCTGCCTCCTTGGGGACCCGGAAGGAGAGGGGATTTCTGGCAGTTTCTGGAACACTGCAGCTCTTCAGGCTTGCCTGGCTGTGATTTGGGAGGTTAAGGCTGTTGTTTTTCACTGCGTACTAAGGGAAATCCTAGCAAAAGAGCAGCTCATTTCTCTGTTAAAACAAAACAAACGTTTGTCATAAAGACCACATATGGTGTGCCTCAATTAATGGAAAGTGTCCGGAAGAAGCAAAGCCGGAAGGAAAGGGAATAGATGAATAGTTGCCTAGGGCATGGGCCGTGAACCTGGTGGGTAGTGGGAGGGGATGGGGTGCGGCTGCTAATGGGTTTAGGGCTTCTTTCTGGGGTGATAAAAGTGTTCTAAAATTGACTGGGGAGATGGCTGCCAACTCCGTAAATAGGCTGAAAGCTATTTGAACTATTGGTGAATCTATCTCAATAAAGCTGTTAACAGAAACACTGTAATGCCAAGGTTTCATCCCAGAAGGCACAGAAAGTCGCCTTTTGCTAGTGAGAGAATGCTTTGCCAAGTGCTGGGCTCCGACCCCTCCCGGTTTGGGTACCCATTTGGGGTTCTGTCATTCTCTTCCAGCTGCCATCTCAGAGAAAACTGATGCTCACCCGTGTGCTGGCTGACTCATGGCTCCTCTGCCTAAGGTCTAATCTGCCCCAGCCAAAGAAGGAGATCTTTCTTTATAAGGCAATTAAAATTGTTATAACTAAATTAAAACCACAACTATCATGGAGTGGGGGGATGGGGAGTTATTGTTTAACTGGGACAGAGTTTCTGTTTTGCAAGATGAAAAGAGTTCTGGAGATGGACGGTGGTGATGGTCATACCTCATACCACTGAAATGTACACTTGACAGAGGTCAAAAGAATGAATTGTATGTTATGTATGCTTTAACACAATTAGAAAAAAAGGACTATTATCACATAATCGAGGTATTCTCTGAAATGTTATCAGAAGTAAAAGAATCAGGGAAAGGAGAATGTCTTGCAGGGAGCAGAGGGCCAGGGTAAGGAAAGGGGAGAAACTGATCATAGCTTAGTTAATTTTACAATGTTGCCTTTTGGGGGAATCTTGAAACCCGGGACATGTGAAAAGGGTGCTTCCTCCTTTCTGGTCTCCTTGAGCTGGGAGGAAAGCTCTGTGTCATGTTGCACTGTCTAATCAGAGTTGATAGAACCTTCCACACAAGGTGCTTTTGAAGGATGTATTCACAAACCCCATCACAGAGAAAAAGGAAGTTATTGTTGTAGTTCTTCCCCCATGTTACTCTCCAGACAGATCATGCTGCTCTCAGCCGAGGAAGTGTTTGTTTGTTTTTTCATTCTCAAATTAAAATTATGCTTTACTCCCACTCCAAATTCCTTCAGTGTGCCCAAGTTCACGCACCCAGGTGCCCAAGCCGGAAACCTCAAGGCGATCTCTAACTCCTGACCAATCATCAAAGGCCTCTTAACTCTACGTTCAAGGGACCTCATCAGTCTGTCTGCTCATTTCCTTCCATTCTGCCTCCACCCTAGCTCTCACCATGGCTGTTACTCATCTATACTCCTACAAAACTTGTTAGGTGGTCTCCCTACTTGTGTCCCTGGGTCCCAACCCTCCCTCCATTCTTCAAGCAACAGCCAGAGTGATCCTTTTAGAGATTAAATCAGATTATGTTCCTCCCGTGCGGGTTAGAATAAACAAACTCCTGCCAGGGGGCTGCGGAGTTCTGCACTATCCCTGCCCCTCCTCCTTCTGCCTTTCATACCACCTTCCTCCTCTCTCATCATTCTACAGGTCTTTTTCAGTTCTTTAAAAGTCCAAGCTCTTTTTCTTGCTTCATTCCTAGTCATCCTTCCATTCTCAGCTTAAATATCACTTATGCAGAGAGACCATTAATTAATGCATTTACTACTGGTTCATTCACTCAATGAATACAAATCTAGCACTTGTTCCATGGTGAGGCACTCTACTCATCTTTGAGCCTCTCTCCCTGTATAGTTAAGGTCTCCTGGTATCTTCTCTATATTCTCTTCTGGCACCTTATTCTATTTCTTCTTCATACTTAACACGATTTTTTATAATACATTTATTGTTTACTTTAAAAAAAATAAAAAGCACTTAGAAAGCACTAAGGTTTTTGAGGGGAAGCTAGTTAGCGCCCTCTGTATCATTCCCACAAATAACGATTCAATAAATATTTGCTGAACGAAGAAACCTTTTAAATAGAGGCCCCCCCGCTTCTGATAGCATGTGGCACATGGACAGTTTATTGCTTCTTTTCTCTTCCCGAGTTATTTCTCATCATAAAATAACATGCTGAGGGTGGCTAAGTGGGAGACAGGTTCACTGAACTTTTCCTAATGAGAATCAGCGCTGGTTCGTAAGTGACAATATCAATGACTAACATTCATAGCGTGTTTCACATTGAACAACACATTTTCCACATGCATTACTTTCTTCAATTTAATAAAGACGATCCAGCTTTTGGCTGCCCTTTAAGAAATAAAAAATTTAAGGACAACAAAGATTAGTTAGACTTTAGCATATTGGAAGTCCATTAGTAAAAGATGGGTGAGTTAGAAGAAAGAGAAAACCTTTCAACAAATGGTTGCTCCTTTCAAATTCTGAGGACACTTTGAGGGTTTATAGAAACAAAGGTCCATCTTTGAAGTCTGTCGTATCTGTGCCCTGGCAGAACTTGGCGCTGTTTATTACGTGAATTAAGTCCCATGGTGCAGTGTATCCAGTATGATCAATTCCACCCAGTTTCCCAATCGCATGAGGAGTCCTCCCCAAGGCTCAAGGACAAAGAAGCAGCTTTGCATGGAGAAGTTGGAGTCCAGGAATCTTTGCTGTTGTTCATATGGAGGGGAGTTTTCTTTGAACTGAGAGCCCCACTCCTATAGCGGCCAAGTGTGGGGATGACTTAAGTTGACTTATCCTCTCCCTCTTTCCTGCCACCCTTCCTTCCTCTTTGTTCTAAAAGTCTTGTCTTTTTACTAATACTGTATGTGGAATGGGCCTCTCCATGTGCAAGGATCCATGATACCCACTAGAAGAGATCACAGGAAGTTGACCAGGGCATCTGGACAAATGATAATGCACAAGTTTATGTAGAAGATACCCCCCAAATGCATATCCCTTTACAGCTTGGCAACTGTTTTGCTCTACAGAATAAAGGTCCAGAGGTCTTTAACTCTGTAAGTTCTAATCAGTTTACCTTTATCCATGCGCCATGGCATTTTCAAGGATTCTGCCTGGCACTTTCAATCATCTTCTCCTCTTGGTATTGATTCTCTGGTGTCATGATCAGCAAAAGGCCAGCTTGAGGGGTAGAGGCCCCTGGGAGGCAAAGGAGACTAAAGTGACAGAAAAGATAGATCTATCACCTTGAACGTACTCCAGCCCAGCCAATCATAGAGTTGGCCAGGGCCAGACCTGTATAATGCTTGGGTAAGAGATCAAATTGGAATAGCAAGCTGGAGACTGAAAGACCAGATGTTACAGGAAGGACAGCACTGGAACTCGTCTACCAGCTGGAGCCATGAGTTTTGGCAAGTTACTCACCTCCTCCTCTGGAGCCTGAGTGGTTTGGTCTGACAGTCTCCAGAGGCCCTTTTGCTCTAACATTCTATCTTCCTAAATTTTATTTTCTCATTCTACAATGCCTCAAAAAATGAGGACATAGTCAATGATGTCAAAGGCTGAAGAGGGATAGGATAAAATAAAGAAGAAAAGGTGTTTGCTGATTTTGGCACTTGGTGAATGGGGTGGTTGGGGTGGAAGAACACACTGAGTTGAGGACTGAATGGAAAGACGTAGAAGTAGATTGTAAAGGAGGAAAAAGGAAGTACCCAGAGCTAAAGATGAGTCTGATGAAATTAGGGGTAAGAGAAACAATAAAAATGTGAAAATACCTCATCATAGAATATGCAAAAGCCATTGAAGTAGTCATACGCTATTCAGCTTATAGAATACTTCTCAGTTCTCGAAAAATATCCACTAGTCTTGGCTGAAACGTGGCATTTCCAAGGGGTTCCAGTTTTGTTTTAGGATGACCTGGCAAGAAGACAATGCTCATGGAAGCAGAGGAGAGTGACTTGTCTTCAACACAAGGGTGATAAGATCTTTCTTCTTATTTACCAAAGTTCTAGAATTCAAGATATAGAAACCTGCTGGACATTGCAGATGTGAACAGATGTAGGGGAAAGAGCACGGGATTAGAACATGACACACCTGAATTTCCAACTGTAGCCATGGGGGCAGTGTTGGACAGGTACCTAGGGGCACCCTGGGAAGTCTCATGATTTAGCCCCTCTTCGACCTAAAATTTTAAAAACTGTGCCCAACACATATTTGGTTGATGAAGGGGAGGGCAGAGAAGGAAGATTGCCAGAGCCCATGGCTCAACTACAACTCCACTTACAACCCTCAACCAGCAAAACAAAAGCTGGCATTTACTCAGAGTTTGGCTTTTTAAAAGGTGGTTTACCAGGTTCCCCAGAGGTCTTGCCTCTTCTCTCAACTGGGTTTTCAAAGTCTTCTGTTCCAGGAGTTTCCTTGAAGATAAATATCTATGTGTATATGTATGTGTATGTGTAATTTTACTTGAGAGTGAAAAAAATATATACGATTGATTCTCATTATTTGCAGCCTTTATGTCCCATGAAGTTGCCATGAATATGAATTAGTGATTACAGAACCATTGCTCCTAGGGATGCAGGGTTCAGTTCCTGTGAGCCTCTGGTCACGACAGCTTCATCCCTGGTCAACACATAACCTTTATTATGTGCGTTTTTGTTTAAAGGCAACTTATTTACTATATGTTGTTGATTTGTTCATATTGAACTCACAGCCAACAGTACTGTAACTCATGCCTGAGTGAAGCTTATCTACAGAACACGCGTATTTTCTCCAGGAGGCACAGGACAGCCTTCTTGCGCTTAGAAACACTAGCACTTCAGCACTGTGCTTGGGGCCATTTTACACAGTGAAATCATCAACAAAAAGCACAAACATAAAAAACGTGGCACTAAACAGACCATGAAAAGAACACTTGTTTACAGTATGAGAGCTGAAGTGAGAAGGGAGAGATCACCTCATTCAGCCTTATCTGAGAATGTGCACTTTGGGCAACTCTAATTTTTCATCACTCTACACCTCATTCAGCCTTATCTGAGAATGTGCACTTTGGGCAACTCTAATTTTTCATCACTCTACACATGTCCTCCGCTAACTATAAAAGTTTTGAAAAGATGAATTCTGGGTTACAAATATACCTTCACTAGTAGGTGACTTCTCAAATACAGAATCCGTGAATACTGAGGATAAACCATGTGTGTTTGTGTGTATATATTGATACTGGATGATTTCCCTCCTCTCTTTAAGCCAAACTATAACATAAGATGAATAATACTTCCTCATAGTGTTGTTGTGAGGATTAAAAGAAATAATGCATGGGATGAACCCGCAGAACACACAGTACGCTCCCTCAGACACCGAGAAGCAAAGTTCTTACTCTTTCCCATTCACTTCCCTTTCTCTCCACTTGGAATCTTCATTGTTTTTGTTTTTTGTTTTTACCAGATTGTCCATGGCAAGTACCTTTAACTGTTAATCTGGAATTAAAATTATCTTGGAAAACCATTGGTTGGTTTTCAATCATCATAGCTAATATGTCTCCTACTGCAAATACTTGCTTCAGTTTCTCAGATTTTCTATCTCACATTTTGCATTATGTTCTTGAAGGTGAAATCCATGTCTAGGAAAACAGCCCCTTTGTATCCAGACCAGCTGCATCTGAAATTTGAATGCCTTTGCTTTTTCTCCTGTTTTTATATTTTGTTTTGTTTCTCTTCTCTGCCTGATCAATACCTTCCCATCTGAAGAAGCAAAACATTCTCTCTGTTCTGTTCCCCTTGCTGCTGATTCTGACTCAAGGGTATTGGAGTGGGTGTGGGGGAAAGAGAGTCAGAGTCTATATTTAACCACAAAGATAATTCCTTCTCCTTGACACGTCCAGCAGTGCCAGAGAGAATTTGACATTTGAGGGGACCGAGTAGCAAGAGTAATTCTTATTTATTGGGCTCTTGGAACAGAAGGGATTGGAGCAGCAAGTGAACTGCAGGGATGAGAATGGGTCAGGGATTTGGGGGAGGGGATCCAGTACAGGTAAAGATGGAGAAATTATCCATCAACACTGGTGGAAGGACAGACAGCAAGACTCCTGAAGCTGCTTCTTCAAATGCTGCACTAAACCACCTCCAAGAGGACAGCAGAGCTTTGGAATGGGGCAGGTGGCCAAGATGCGGAGAGTCATGGTTGTGCCAGCTGCTTAAATGCCTTGAACCCTCTAACAGTGCTTCTCAAACTTCAGTGTACACTCGATGCTGCTGGTCTGTAGGCCACCCTTTGAGTAGGAAGGCTCTAATAAGGTCTTTTAGGAGAGCACAGGCAAAGGACAACAAAGGAAGGTGATTGGACATCTATTTCCTCTTCTCCCCTGTCTGTCAGTGGCCCTGTCCATTTTGAAGACCACATTCATTTTGTACTTACTTGCCTACTAGCCTTCACCATCGATGCTCAAAGTGTGTGGAGATCAGGGACTGAGTTTTGCTGATCTTTGCATATAAGGCTTTGCCTAGAATAGGCACTTCATAAGTATGAAAGTTGTACTTAAGAACATCCCTCTTTCTCCATGAAGCTTTCCAGGCCATTCTAGCCCTACAGTACTTATTATCTGCATCATTCATTTAGCAATTAATCTTGTATAGTCTTATGACAGTTTTTGTACTGGACTGTTACATATCTTTTGAATTGTTATTTATTTTTTAGTCCCCCTATGTATTGACTCTGCAGCTAGATTGTAAATAAATTCCTGGAGTTGAGGGACTGTATTTTCATTTACTCATCAATCACTTGGTTTGTACCTACCTTGTGTAAGACTAGGGTCTTGATACACAAAGATAAATAAGGTGGGGCCACTAAGGGACAGAGAAGTGTAATAGGAAAGGCTCAGTCCTCAGAGCCAGAAAGAACTAGGCTTGAATCCCAGATCTGCTCTTTTCTAACTGTGACTGCAGGGAAAATACTTAACATACCCTCACCTTGACCTTTTCCACTGTAAAATGGGTTAAAACTACCAATCTTATAGAATTTTGATGATTTTGGCTGAAATGATATATGCACAGGCCATGTGATCAATACTTGGTGGGCACTCAGAAAAAAAAAAAAAAATTCCTTGCTCTTCAGGAAGTTTCCACAAGGAGTTTAGAGAAAACTATAAATGCAGAAATAGTCAAAGCACCAGAGGGACTACGTTAGTGGAGACTTCCTTTGTACTTTCCCAGGTTCTTTCAGGGAAAGCCTTAATAAAGAGCCTGTTGTTTGATGAAGGCAATTATACACCTTCTGCAACAAAGGCATTTGAGAGACATAGATGAATTTTAATCCAGTTTATTAATTTCAATGCAACTTACTTTTATGGACTCTTCCTATGATCAGGCCACAGACTAGGGTTTTATGAAGTTACAAGGATCTGTTAGAGCCAGTCCTTGTTTTATGGGGCTCTTAGGATGAGCTCTGTTTACAGACGAGTCTGTAATTAAAGAACATATGACATGAGCACGATCTACAAGTAGTACAAATGAAAAATAAGCCGAGGAGAGAAAAGAACTATCCATTTTGTTGGTGGTGGGAAGGAGAAGGAGGGGGCATGTGATCAAAAGAAGGACCTGAGCAGCAGTCCAGATGATGACAGACAGAGTCAGGTAGCTTGGAAGGAAGTTAGTGTTGGCAGAAGGTGGCACAGAGGTGTTCTGGTTGCAGTGATATAGCAGGATATGTGACAACAGTGCCAAAGGAGCCTTGTTTGCTCTGGCACCCTCACATGGAGGACAGCATCTCCCTCGGTCCAGGTGAGGAACATGAAGCAGAGTCTAGGGTATGATGGCCTCTTACAGAGATCAGGCAGTGCGGATGATCTGCTTTCTCTGTCCGTCAGCCTAGAAATTCCATTGCATTGAGAACCTACTCCATTTTTAAATAACCGGAAGGAAGAAGAGGAGGAGAACGAAAGTGCACAAAGTTCATTCTGCCTTCTGAAGCCAATTATTGCCCTTGTCTCTTTGGACCAAGGCCAAATACTTCTTCCACTCTAGTTTGATGTCTTTCCAAGAAAGTACCAGAAATGTGAATTGAGGAGCTACGGTTTCTAGGTTGGGCCCATCCAGGTAGGAATTTCTGGTTGTGGCTTCTCTAGGGAGGCAATGAGTCCAGAGAGGTTCACAGCATAAGTTTGTCTGAGCCTTTGCTCTGCTCGATTCTTAGTCTCTAACTAAACCCTGGTTCTTTAATATGGCTCCAGGGATCCACTAGAGTAAACTTGGGCCTGACACATGGTCAGTATCCCTGCTATGCCTCGGGATATTATCCAGAAGTGGTACATGACATTTCGAGGTACCAGGTTACATCAGCCCCAACTTTAATGAGGCCACTTCTCTTGGAGAAGAGTAGTCTTTGCAGAATATTCTTCAATCCAGAAAACCCCCTTGAAAAGATCTTACTTAATCCAGCCTAAATGAGAAATACTTTTCAGAGCTGTGTGGGCTTCTCCAAACATACCTAGACACTCACAGATTTCAGACTCATTTCTATCAGCCAGCAAACAATCATGGGTCATGAAACCATAAATCAGCAGTTAATGAAATTTCATCTGGTATAGTTTTGGCATAGTTTTTAATTTGCCTTGGTCTCCTCCTACTTCTTTGATCTTCCAGCACGTTCTGCTTAGAGGGTGCAGCAGCAAGCACCCACCCCCAGTCCTCGGTGACCTGCGAGGAAGGACGGACTCAGGACTCTACCTTCACACTCAAACACAATCTTCTACTGGATGGCAGAGTCTGCAAAGAAGAAAAGATGTGTGTTTAGGGGTGGAGGAGAGGAAGAAGTAGGCTAAGAACAGACTGGATCTTCTCAAGATAACTCAGCACAGGAGGAACCTGTCTTGCAACTCATGTGATGTCTGCCTCCAGAGAAGCCTGGGTGAGTGGTTAGAAACATAAAATTTAGAGCTTGGAAGCCTTCTGATTAAAATGGGCAGCCCAGTGACCTGAGTGTGGCATGAACTGAAAAATTCATCTCCAGAACCAGGCCTATTAAAGACCAAGGGTGGAAATTAACCTCACTTAGCACAATGATTAAGATGCTGTCAATTGAGCCCTTTCCCACTAGTGCTAAAAACTTACTGATTTTTCTTTTCTTTAATTGGATTAAAATGAAGGAAACCCCAGACCTCAGGGGAAAGAAAGCCAAGCAGAAACCACACTCTCCAGGGCCCCTGACGCTGACAGCTGTGTCGTTTCCCGTGTGAGAGGGCTGTATAAGCCTTCGATGCCCTCAGCCCGCTGGGTATCCGACTCTCAGGACTGGAAGCCGAAATGGACTTACTTCAAACCCTAGTGAGCACCGAAGCCAGGAAGAGAAATTAGGGTGTCCTGCAGCCTACAGGTAGCCTTATTCTCTAAGAGACTTAATACATTAAGTTTGAAGACATTAGGAACCTCTGACTAGTGATGAGCACCTGGCCACATCTGTATTCCCACTGGATTCAGGCCTTCACATACAGTGTTCCCTTGTTCCTTGAGAAGGCCTGTATCTTGCTTTGCATTAGCCTTGGATGAGTATGGATGGTTAAATAAAGAGAACAATGAATGCCCTGGGGTGATAGTTCTGAAAAGGAACCCCACACACACCGGGCCAAAACAAGCCTATATAGTATCTTTAGGTAAATCAGAAGAGGGTGCCCGTGTGGGTGAACATAGTCACCTGTCCATACTGTTTGACGACCAGATTTGTGCAAAGAAAAGAGTGACCCTTCATGGGAGTGAAGGTGGGTCAGGGGAATCAGACACAACCCTGAAGGTACAGGGCTTGGTAAGCACAAGGCAGGTTGGATTTCGATCCCTCCTGGCCTCTGTTGGGTGTCCCGGGGGAGGGCATAACTGCATCATCCTAGGTGGTAGCCTGGGTGACCACCCAGGAAGCAAAGAAGCAGAATGTGACACCCCAAGGCATCAGGGCCACAAGTTAGAGAGGAGTATAGACCATGTAGACCGACTTCCAAGAGTCTATAGGACTTTGCTGGCTCTGGGCTTGGCGAAACTAGGCTTTGAAACTAAAGCAGATTTGAGGTTACAGATAAAGAAGGGGGGTCCAGGGAAAGAAATTATTTGTCTATCAGCTATGTCCTGATCAGCATGGACTCAACTTTCCCTGGGGGCTGACACCTCCAGCCTTCCCCACAGTACCCAGGGCAATGGATTCCGAAAAGGCAGCTCTAAAATCCCTCCATCCTTTACCACAGATGGAATCCACACCCCCTCTCACAGACAGGAGATCGTGTTCACCCCAGGACTATGTCACATGCTCTACATGTGTGGGTATGTGCTTCTCTTATGTCTGTCTCAGTCCTCAGCCATGAGGACAGGAAAGGTTTGGGAGGAGACTGTGGGAAGACAAATTATTTCAACCAATGACTTAAACAACTGAGCAGAGTTTCAGAGCCTAACAATGGTCACAGTGCAAGGAAAAAATCTGTTGGGGGTGATCTGAAAATGAAACTATATATATATATATATATATATATATATCTATATCTACTTTGACCAGAGAGACAAATGCTTCTCTCTCTCTCTGTCTCTGTCTCTCAAATGATGATCCTATTATAGGAATAGAAACTAACTGTTTTCTTCTTCCTAAGTATTTTTCCTTCTACTTTCCCTAAGCATATTTCCTCTTCTTTAATACCCTAAAAAAAGCATCACCGTGTGAAAAAGTTTCAGCCAGTACCATCAGGAGCCTTCCCTGGGGTCAGCCAGATGCTTCTAACAGACCCCATACTTGCGAGCACCTGTTAAAAATTTAAAGCTGTTGCTCATCCCCCTTCAACCCACCCATCTGCACGACTCCCTTCTTCTGTGGGAATATACAGTTGGAGTCCCTCCTGAACCTTCCTCAGTGCCTTTTTTTAAACATCTAAGACAAGTTTAATTTTCTTTAGGACATGTTAATCAAAACTTAAATACATTTACATACTTTTATTTAAATCCAAGTTGTTTAACCTATCGTGTAGTATTGGCTTCAGGGGTAGAATTTAGTGATTCATCACTTACATATGACACCCGGTGCTCATCACAAGTGCCCCTCTTAATGCCCATTACCTATTTATTGCCCCCTCCCCGCTCCCCTCCAACAACCCTCAGTTTGTTCACCATAGTTAAGAGTCTCTTATGGGGGACGCCTGAGTGGCTCAGTTGGTTAAGCAGCTGCCTTCAGCTCAGGTCATGATCCCAGTGTCATGGGATCGAGTCCCACATCAGGCTCCTTGCTCTGCAGGAAGCCTGCTTCTCCCTCTGACTCTGCCTGTGCTTGCTCTCGCTCGCTCTCTCTCTGACAAATAAATAAATAAAATTTTAAAAAAGAGTCTCTTATGGTTTGCTTCCATCTATGTTTTTGTCTTATTTTATTTTTCCTTCCCTTCCCCATGTTCATCTGTTTTGTTTCTTAAATTCCACATATGAGTGAAATCATGTGGGATTTGTCTTTCTCAGACTGACTTACTTCGCTTAGCATAAGACCCTCTAGTTCCATCCACATCATTGCAAATGGCAAGATTTCATTCTTGTTTATGGGTGAGTAATACTCCGTTGAATATATATACCCCATCTTCTTTATCCATTCATTGGTCGATGGACATTTGGGCTCTTTCCATAACTTGGCTATTGTAGATAATGCTGCTATAAACATGGGGGTGCATGTGCCCCTTCATATCAGCATTTTTAATCCTTTGAACAAGCATCTAATAGTGCAATTGCTGATTCATAAGGTAGTTCTATTTTTAACTTTTTGATGATCCTCCATACTGTTTTCCAGAGTGTCTGCCCCAGTTTGCATTCCCATCAACAGTGTAAGAGGGTTCCCGTTTTTCTCATCCTCTCCAACGTCTGTTGTTTCCTGTATTGTTAATTTTAGCCATTCTGACAGACGTGAGGTGGTATCTCATCATGGTTTTGATTGTATTTCCCTGATAATGAGTGATGTTCAGCATATTCTCATGAGTCTGTAAGCCATCTGGATGTCTTCTTCGGAAAAGGGTCTATTCATGTCTTCTGCTCATTCCTTAACTGAATTGTTTGTTTTTTGGGCGTTGAGTTTGAGAAGCTCTTTATAGATTTTGGATACTAACCCTTTATCCAAAAGATCATTTGCAAATATCTTCACCCATTCCGTCAGTGACCTTATAGTTGCATAGTTGTTTCCTTTGCTGTACAGAAGTTTTTATCTTGATGAGTCCCGACAGTTCAATTTTGCTTTTATTTTCCTTGCCTCTGGAGATGTGTCCAGCAAAAAGTTGCTGTGGCCAAGGTCACATAGGTTGCTGCCGGTGTTGTCTCCCAGGATTTTGATGGTTTCCTATCTCACATTTAGGTCTTTTTGAGCAGAGCCAGCCTATGTCATTGCCTATGAAGAGTTTTCTTTGTATTCCTTCTGTCCCTGCATGTCTGACACAGGCTCAGTCAGGGCCCTTCTCCAGCTCTGGCAATGACCCCTTAGCTGATGTGAGGATCAGCAAATTATAGCACCTAGGCTAAGGCCCGCCTAGTACCTTTTCCTTCCTTTCTTCCTTCCCTCCTTCCTCTTCCTTCCTCTCTTTGTCTCTTTCTTTCTTTACTTTCTCCCTCCCTCCCTCTCTCCTCTCTTCCTCCCTCCCTATCTTCCTTTTTTTCTTTCCTTCCCTTCCTTTCCCTTTCTTTCTTTCTTCCTTTCTTTCCTTCTTTCATTTTCTTTCTTTCTCTCCAGAGATCTAAGTACGGCTTTTACATTATAAAGTCGTTGAATAAAAACCAAAAGAAGAATAGTATTTCATGACACATAAAAATTATATAAAGTTTAAATTTCACTGACAGACTGAGGCAATTGTAATAGAGATGGCATGACCAACAAAACCCAGATCATTTACTCTCTGGTCCTTTCTAGAGAAAGTTTGCCAACCTTGAGCTACTGAGTTCTGGGTCATGGAAGAAGAACACCAGGCCTGATTTGTAGGTTAGGCCAGCCCTCAGTAAGCAATGAGCCAGGAATAAGAATCCCACTGGAGGGGTACTTGGGTGGCTCAGTCAATTAATCATCTGACGCTTGGTTTCAGCTAATGACTCTTGGTTTTCAGGTCATGATCCCAGAGTCCTGGGATTGAGCCCTGCATCGAGCTCCCTGCTCAGCTCAGCAGGTAATCTGCTCGAGGATTCTTTCCCTCCTCTTCTGCCCCTTCCTATACTCACATGTTCACTATATCTCTCTCAAATAAATTAATCTCGGGGCGCCTGGGTGGTTCAGTCGGTTAAGCGTCTGCCTTCAGCTCAGGTCATGGTCCCAGGGTCCTGCAATCAAGCCCCACATTGGGCTCCCTGCTCAGCAGAGAGCCTGCTTCTCTGCTTTTGCCTGCCTCTCTGCCTGCTTGTGCTCTCTCTCTTTGTCAAATAAATAAATAAAATCTTTAAATATAAATAAATAAATATTAAAATAAAAAATAAAGAGTCCCACTGAAGCCTGGAGTAGGGGATCGGGATTGAGACAGCAGAGGGATTTCTGCACATAGGTTTTAGAAATGCAGGGTTGATAAACACATGACGCGTGCACCCCCTCCGCTCCAATCCAGAGTCTTTGATTCATGGGACTGTGGCTGCCTCTCACATCTTCTCTGTTAGGTCAAGTTGTAAAAGGGGCTTCCACAGGCAATGGCAATGTGGTGTGTCTGGATAGAAGACTCTGTTACTGATAGTTAATTCCTGATCACTGTGAAATATGCAAGATCCATATACTCTTCCAATGAAATCAAACCCACAAGGAAAAGAGTTCATCATTATAAGGGCACCGCCCTCCCTCCTTATGTCTGCCTCTGTCTACCCAAATGCAACCTTGTCTCTGACTGGACACTCCAGAGGAAATGAGCTTTTGGAAGCTGGGTGAGGTTCAGTCATTTGCACATTCAAATGCAGCCCAAGTGATGCAAACATACATCAAAGACAGAGAACTCTTTTCCTTAGAGGTGTCATTGGTCCAGAGGTGTCAGAAACTTCCGGAAGAAACACACTCCTGCCTCTTTTCCTCCTCCATAACTGTCCTTCAGTTCTATTTCGTTAGTTCTTAAGTGTGTGCATGGAGAGCCTACTAGAAGCCCGGCCAGGTGTAGGTCACATGGGCACCGAAGCCGCTGGGCCACTGCTTCTGTCTCCAAGAGCCTACAGTTTGTGTGGGGATGCGTGGGGACCGGGGACTAGGGCATACCTGCACAACCTCACCCGGTTACTCTCTGGCAGGGCCATGCAGCCAGTGCTGTGGTCGGAAGCCAGATCACAGTTGCCCCCTGTGTGTGACTCAAAGAAGAGGGCATGTGCCTACTTTTTCACTGGGGGACTCTCAATTTCCATGTCGCTGAGCCACCACGCTGCCCCTTTCCTGCAGTCGTCCACCTCTCCTATAGCCGGGCTCATAGGGATGCGTGTAATTCTAGGGAAGACCCCCGTTCTCCCCCCAAACAGGAAGACTCTTCTCTGCCTCCCCCTGATCCTCATCCCAGGGGCTGCAGGGAACAATGAAGTCTGCGCGTAGCTGTCCATTCGGCTGATGATGCATGAGGCTGGGAGCCCGGCGCTGGCGCGCTCTTCCACCCACGGCTGTATTGGCCCCGCGGCGCTCAGCTGGGAGATAATAAAAAAAAAAAAAACTTTCTTCTTTTCTTTTCTCTTTTTGTTATCAGCAAATGGAGCAGATCTGCTGCTGGCGTGACACAGAGAGCGACGAGATGTGGACTGACAAGGGGCCTAAATATATATTTTTCGGAGCTATGATTTTTTGTTGTTGTTGTTGTTCCAGCAGAGTCGGTATTCTGACCACTGTCCCACGTTGACACTTTTATTATCCGCAGCTCAATTTCATGGAGCAGATTTGGTTTTCTTTTCCAGTCCTAAGATTCTTTCAAAACAAATCATCCTCACTCTCTGGTGGTACCTTTGTTTTTGTTCCTCTTCCTGGGAGGACGTTTCTGGAGGACAGAATGCATGCAGCTCCATGTGGAATAAAATCACTCATCTCCCCCCTCCCCAAGGAGCCTCTTCTTTCAACCCCTCTTGGTTCAAAAAATAAAAATAAAAATAAAAAATAAAAAAACAAGCCTTTCTTTGTTATTATGAGAGTAACAAAAAAATAAAAAATAAAAGATAATAGTTATTGAATGTAACTCTGTAATGGGCCCCTTCTGTTTGGCTTTCTACACATAACAGCTTTTATTTCTCACAACAGTCCTATGAGGAGAAGGCTAATATTATCCCCATAAGACAGAGCAACAGACACAGGCACAAAGGGTCTAGGGAGTAACTTGGCCGAGATCAAAAGTTCACAAATGGCAGTCGGGATTCCGACTCAGGTGCTCTGGCTACAAAGACTGGGTTCATAAGCCCCACATGACACTCATGCCCCCGACACAGAACTTGAGTTTGAATATCCTATTTTCACATTGCATCCCTCCACTCCCTGGAGACTGAAGGCGTCTAACACAGAAGAGGACAGAAGTGAGGCTGTGGCAATGGCCTCCTGATGTTTTGCTTTCCTTGGAACTAGTGAGGGAGGACATTACGATTGAGCATGGGGATGAGGCCACACCACACAGCTTGGGATGAAAGTACTGATGCTCTCTCCCAGAAGACCCAGGGATCCTTCCTGCTTGGGTTTTATTTAGGGGGAGGGAGGTTTGTTAGAATTACAACCCCACTGCTTGCCATCTGTCTAATTAAGATGAAAACATGACTTTGATAAACTCTGCAAGTGGCTTTATTGGCTATACGTACTTAGTACGTACTTGGTGATGGCTTATTGAGAGAAACAGGAAGCTTTTATCAACACAAAGATATTCAACCTCATTAGGTCTGTGGCTGTGACCCATTCATTACGAGCTCTCACCTGGAATTAAAAACTGTGAATTATCAAAGGGAGGGTGAGGATGAAGATACAGGCTAGTACCTTGGAGATTCTATTAAATAGCCAAGAATATTTCATCTGTTTCTCCAAGGACTTCCCCTTCCCTCACCTCCCCCTCCTGGCTTCCCTTACTCACATTGTATCAAGTTACAGCCTGGAAATTACTTACCTGTCTCTGTTACACAAGCTTATTAAAGGTCGTGCTGAGCTACTTGGCACTAGCTACCCCATTATCAGTTGCAGAGTTTGGACAATGGTTAATCACAGAAGCAAGGAAGGGAGAGGAGTAAAACCACCTACATGACAAACCTTGAATGCTACCTCCTTCCACCTAAATCACCGAGCCTCATTTACCCCACTCAGCCATTCATTTATTCGCCAAACATTTATTCAGTTCAACAAACATACATTAAACATCTAATGTAGGCCGGGCCTTGTGCTGGGCATACAAAGTGGATAAGAAATGGTGCCTACTCTCAGCATGCTCACAGTTGAGTTGAGCTGATGAGCAATAAGATAAGGGCTGTAATTCCATGTGGTCAGGAGCCTATAGAACACTTTGGGAGCTCCTGGCAGGAAGGTGAAAGTGTCAATAGGGGATCCTAGGTAGAAAGAATTGTCTGTGCAAAGGCTTCCAAAAATGAGAGAAAGCAAACATATAGGGGCAATAACTCCCTATTCTTTGCTATTTCAAGTGCCCATTTTATTCTAGTATCTGGCAGCCTAATGCTTCATGAGCCCTTTCCCAGGTCCTAGGGACGAATTTTGATTTGTTTAAAATAATCGCATTCTCCGTTGCCAGTGATCAGTCAAGACATGGACAAGGGGTGCTGTTCTAGCCAATCATAAGAAGTCTGCTGTGGCTTCTGGGGATGTTTTTCGCATTTGTAAAAAGTCTTGCAGACAGTGACAACCCCCTTTACTCTTTGAACTTTATTGCATGAGGATATGATGCTAAAAGCTTCTGGAGCTATGTTTCAGGTATGAGAGGGGATTCCAAGAAAATTGCAGAGAAGCTGACACAAAATGCTGACATCATTGAGCTGCTAAATTAACCAACTCTGGAACCATTTATTTGATGTAAGAGATAATAAATGTCTTTATTATTAGACAAATTTTAATTGGTTTTTCTGTTACTTGCACCCTCCAGAACCCTACTTGATGGAGCAGGTGTGAGAAATCACTGCATATACCCCTGTACCCACCCACACACTCTTACCTCCCTGCCTTTGCTGTTGCACTTCCTGGCACCATAGACCAACTCTGCATGCTGAAATCCTACACACTCTATGAGACATATCACCTCCCTCCACTCAAACCACTATGACTCTCTCCTTCCTCTCTGACTTCATACACATTTTAGAAGGCAATGAATCATCATATTCTTCTTGCTTCATAATTATTTCTGTGCTGATCTGACGCCTACTGCTAGGTTAGAAGTTCTCCGAGGATAGAGACTATGTCTTATCTTTTTTGCAAACCCCAAAGTGCTTCTCTGGTGTCTGATTAATTAATTACTAAATTATTAAACGGGATGGAATGGGGGGTCTGGGGAGAAGGGAGATATAAGCAAAGGGAAAGCTGCAGTATGGTGAAATAGGAAGTTAAAGGGAGATCCATCAAAGGAGAGAAAGCATAAGGCCTGGGAACCATATCAGGGCACAGGGAATTGTCATGTTTAAAAAGCCATGTTGTGTGGAATCTTAGGTGAGAGTGTGAAAGGGTTCCTGGACCCAATTTCAGTGTATACGTGTGTGTGTGTTTGTGTGCATGTGTGTGTGCGTGTGCGCGCGCACTTGTGTGGAGGCTTCCCTACATCAACAAACAATTCTCCACACCAGCCGGATGTCCTACAATTCAACTCAATTCTGATATTATCTACCCAGAGATAGCATCAGATTCCATAGGTTAAGAGTTCAGTCCCTCAAGACTATATGAGCATTCACTCCCCCACTTCATTTTGGATGCCTTCTGCAAGCCCAAGTTGTCACTTGAGCTTCTGACCAACTGGCTATAAATCAGAGGTTCCCAGAACCTCCTACTCAGGGTCAGTAATTGGCTAGAGCACCTCACAGGACTCAGAGAAATAATTTACTCCCTAGATCAGCTGTTTATTATAAAAGGCTGTTAACTCAGGAATAGCCTGATGGAAGAAAACCACAGGGCAAGTTATGTGGGAGAGGCCCAGGGCTTCCACACTTTCAAAGCATGCCATTCTTCCCAAATCTTCATGTGTTCACCAACCTAGAAGTCTTCCACACCCCATCTTTTGGGGTTTTTACAAAGGCTTCATTCAATAGGCTTGATTGATTAACTCATTGACCATTGGTGATCGATCCATTGGTGATTGATCCAACCTCTAGCCCCTCTCCCTTCCCTAGGTATCAAGGTGTGGGACTAAAAGTTCCAACCCTTTATTGACGATTGCTTCTCTGGCAACTGGCCCCATCCTTAGCTGCTTAAAAGAAGTCACCTTCTTTAACATAAACTTGGTTGTGATGGATAGGAGCTTTTTATGAATAACAAGACAACTAATTCACCTTTATGTCTATGGGATGGTTTCAGGAACTGAGGACAAGAGACTCAATATCATAACAAAAGGTGATCCTGCTGCTCTTGTCCTTCAGGAAAGTCCAAGAAGAGCTGTAATCCAGGAACTGTGGCTGAGGACCAAATATCTCTGAGAAGTATATTGGTCATCTGAATAACTGCAAATATTTCTTATAAATCACAATACTGCAGGCTGATGGCACCATGTTGGGTTGGAGTTGCCAGCTGAGGATGAGAGACTCTGAAGCTAAAAAGTAACAAGCACAGAGATAAATTTAAACATATAAACTTACGGATCATCTCTAATAATGACTTTGCATCTTAATAATGGAGGAAAGAGTATCTGACTTTGAAATCAGGGAGGGTTGCTGTGATGCGTACCTAAGGGGTGAGATGGCAGGCAGATAGAAACATCACTCATTGCCAGGTTTGGCTCAGCGGGCCTTGGGGGCTATGATGTCACCTTGCAACAGCTGCCCAGACTTTGGAACAGCTCCTCTCCTGGTCGATGCTACGTGGCTTTGGAAAGCCAAGAATGTGTGGGAGCTGCACAGAAAGTGGTGAAATATATTTGCAACTGAGCAAATTTCAGAACTTCTTGTGACATTCAAGGGTGCAGGGGAGTGGGCCAGACATGACACAAGGGTAGGTGTGGAAGATGCTACTTCTAAGATCTGAGCTGGACGTGAAAAAAATGAGAAAGTGAGAGGTTTGAGTTTTATTTTGGGTGGTGAAATGAAAAGGCAAAACTTCGTATTTCAGAGCTTGATATGTAAGAGGCATTTGGTGTCGAGTACTGAGAAACTTTTGTCTAATGAATTGTTTCATTCTAGGTGGACAAAAGAGCTCATGTACATCCTTCCTTTTTACATCTGCCATTGTCTCCTTTGTTTTCCTTCTTTCTTTCCTCCCTTTCTCCTCTCTTCCTTCCCGAATATATGGCTTCTCCATCCGTGAGGCAGTATAGTGACCTCGAGTGGAAGGATTAGTGGCCCTGTCAATTGATATCTGCATCTACTTACAAGAAAGTGGAGATGGTTTGTGTGAGATCCAGCTTGGGATTGTGGAAATAGGCAACGGGGTGTCCATTTCTTAGGTGAAAACTCAAATTTGGCCTCTCAAAATATGGATTATTTATGCGGCACTTTCCGTGATATATTTAGCTCCTTATGGCAAATTTCTGTGTCTTTGCTGGACTGATGGACATGCAGATAGACAGACCTAATGGGAGACCACAGGAAATGATTGCTAAGTAAAATGTGCCATAGAGAGAATAACAACCTTGTGCTCTCCTGGAAAGAACTGGGTGACATCATTTCCCTCTTTAAAAAGACCATAGGACTAGAAGTCAAGATCAAGTCTAACTACTCACAAGCAAACCTATGCTAAGCATGTCACTTCTGCCTGGGTTTCATCTTCTTTACCCAAGAAGTGAAGGCATTGGACTGAATGATCCCTCAAATCCCTTGCAGACATTTTACCCTGTATTTCTGTGATTCCTAACTATGCACTCCTAGGCTTGCAAGGCAAGAATGACTACAGGTAACATTAAAGTCCTTCCAGATATACATGTTTCATCCAGGGAACATGGGCCCATGGTGACTCATGGAGAGTCCAAGTGCTCTAGGTAATTCTGGAACATGGAGAAGGGCACTGCTACTCCTTGACCCAAGCTGAGGTGAAGCTCAGTGTGAATTTTTTATAAAGGGAAATGGTTTGTATGATAAGCATATATCCAGTTCAGTGATGTTGAGTGACCTTAACTTTTTGCCAATACCCTACAGCCATTTGGAAATCCCATAGGTCAAATATGACTCATACATCAAAATATTTCATGATCCTTAGGCTGCAAAATTGTTTTGCCACATTCAGAAAACTGGCCCTTGCCCTTACAAAACCCTCTGCCTTTGGCTACTTTTGCCTGTGTAACTGCATCCAAGGGATCCCACCTTCACGTTTCCATTCAAACTCTTCTCTTTCCCATTCTCCGGCATACCTCACTCCTTATTTTCCTAAAATCCTCAGCGGCTTGTGTTCCATGGAGATGAATCTGAGTGGAGTTCCACTCACTGGATCATCTAGTGGCCATCCAGCCTTCTGTCTGATTGCGTAGTGTTCTAGGTTTGAGACCAATGCTGCTTTGTGACTCCAACTTACTAAGTTTTATATAAAACACACATATATAAAACATACATTTTATATAAAACAAACTTCAAACAATTCACACTGGGCATAATTTAACCCACAGCTAAAAACCACTAGTTGTCTTGAGCCTGAACCATGAACCCGGCTCCATGATGTATCCAGGATGCTGCCTTTCCTCTGCCTTCACCACCCGGGACAGTTCTCTCCTCTCCCTGAGAGCCCAGAAACCACAAATAACCATCGCCATCCTGGCACAGGAAGTGACAACAGCTTATCTGGGGCCAACTTGTCTGAACACAAAACTTGTCATATTCAACTACAGTATTTGTCCAAAGGCCAAAAAGACCAACAATGAACAAAATGGCAACTCCCGTCCCTCTGCAGCCCATTCTACAATTTGCAAAGTACTTTTACTTGGGTTTTTTCTGGGAGGCGTCACTCCCACCCTGTGAGGATAGACACTTACTATCTTCTTTGTGCGGGGAGGAAACTCAGGCCCAAAGAGTTTAACTTCTTTTTCAAGCGTTCCTAGTTCTCGAATGGTGAATTCCGAATTTAAGCCTATAGTTGCCTCCTGGAATGTTTGTGGCATTTCCATGGTATGGAAATGATGTCCGTGATAAAGAAATGTGGGCTTTAGAAGAGGCTGATAACATTTTTACCTGGATTTATTGGACTAAATGTTAATATTTCTTAGAGATCAGTGATCCTAAGGAGTCTACTAGAACTGGTAACTACAGACTACAATGTATCATAAGCTTTCCTTTATTTATTCATTTATTCAACAAGTGCTTTGAAAATCCATGTTGACTCCAAGGTCTCATGCTCGTTGTTATTGTGAGTGCATGTGTGCGAGCATCACTCCTACACACACACACACTCCTACACACCCATGTATGGAATCAGACATGTGCTACTGTTTTCTCTCCATCCCTGGGGTCCTTTGTTACAACCAAGGCCTCTGAACTTTGTTCTTCACAAAACCTTTCCCAGTTACTGCTCTGCCAAGAGCTCTGAAAAAGTAGCTTGAAGGACTTTCAAGACTCCTGAGTAAGGTCAATTCAGAAGAGGCTCTGGGAGTGGGTGGTACCACCATCTCCTTAAGATCCCCTCATGTTGCCCCCACTCTTCCTGGGAGCACCACTCTCAGCTGTCATTATCTACAAACAAGGGCAATTTTTCCCCCTCTAACTCTTTCATAGATTGCAAGGCTGTCTTTGAGGCTACAGTGCTAGCTGGTGGATAAAGGTACAAGCTAGACTCTCAAGTTGCTGGTCAGCACCATGCCTTGGGTTGAGGTGGAACAAGAGCAGGTGGCCAGGGAACTGGAACACTAGGGAGGAGAGGGGTGGGGACGGGGGTGGGGGTGGGGGTTGGGAGAATAGTTCTGTCTGGTCCCGCTTTATGCAGGGAAATTCAAAGACAAGGCCATTGTGTTTGTTCAGTAGCTTTGCTTTGGTTTTGTTCTGTTCCCAAATGCCTGATTGCATGTGGGCAAGGGGCTTGCATCATTCTTTGGGTTGCGTCTTCTCTGGGTTCTCAACAGCACCCATCTACAAAGAATTAAGGAATAGTTTGTGTTTGTTTTTGTGTTTAAAAAAAAAAAAAAAGATTCTTTTCTTTCCTTTCTGGTTCACTGTGGCTAGGAAACAGTCTTCATGAAGAAGGATTTTTAAAGAAATGCCACATAATTCAAGGATAGGTCAGGCTACTTAGCTCTGCCCCTATCAACTTTATCATCTGGATTTCTTTTCAGTGCATCTTGATCACTACCAAAGAGAGTCACCTCAAACCTGAGTTCTAGAAAAACCATAGATTCTAATAAACACTTATGAGGCAGGCTGCTGCCCAGCACCACTGCGATTTATTGATTGATTATAATGGGTAGAAAGTTGGGTTATTTACAGCCGGCTTTCCTGAGCTTTCATTGATGCTGCTAATTCTTGGCAGCCAGAAGGGAAAACTGGCAGGTTTGGTAATCCAAAAAGAGGCACTATGAAGATCTCTCCTCCAAAGAGCACCAAAGAGGCAAATGATTTGTGATACTCAGAAGCAGTTGTGAATATGCAACTAGTTCAGGATTTAGGTTGAGGTTATTTTGCAAACAAATCACCATAGAAGAAAGTTTCAAAGGGAGAGAAAGTTGGAAATGAGGAAAGGAATTGCTCCCCAGTGTTTGCTGATGTCCTTGGCCAGGCTGTGTCTCTGGAACCCTGAGAGAGCAGAAAGGTATGGCATTTAATGGTGAGTTTAGGTCAATTAAGGCAGAAAAAAATCTGTAATTTTCAGGTTGCATCAGATTTACTAGACACTATTTGATATCACTCACTGGATGGAATTTTAAACTTAAAAAATAAAGAAATCAACTATTTTTTAAAAGATTTTATTTATGTATTTCACACAGAGAATACTAGGGAGAGAAAGAGAGCAAGCACAAGCAGGGAAAATGGCAGGCAGAGAAGAAGCAGGCTTCCCGCTGAGCAGAGAGCCTGATGCAGGGCTCCATCCCAGGCCCCCGGGATCATAGCCTGAGCAAAGGCAGCCATTCAGTTGAATGAACTACCCAAGTGCCCCAAAGAAATCAATTATTAACAAAGAATCTGGCCTATTGGTATTTGTATCTATCCATGCTGACTTATTGTAAGTGGAAACTGTCAGATGTTGGATTATAGCACCTAATCATGTTATACATGATTATAACATCATGGGATTGCATCTCATGATGGACTTTTTTCTTTGCTGGAGTCAATATGTTCGTTCAATATTTATTAAGCAGCTATTATGTGCCTAGACACCATTATAAGCACTGGGGATACACTGGTAAACAGAGTTTGACATATTGCCTATTCTAATGGCAAGAAAATCAATTAAGGAGAGACAAATAAATAAGATTATTTCATATAGTGGTAAATATTACAAAAATTAAGAACTTGGTAATATAATGGAAAAAAAAAAAAACAGCTGTGGGGTCAAGTGTGAGACTTCTTTACCTAGGATAGTTCAGGAAGGCCTGACATTTGAACTAAGACATTTGAATTGAGACCAGAGTAAGAAAAGGCAAACCATACAGGAATCTAGAGGAACATTTCAGGAAGAAGGAGCATCAATTACAAAGGCCCTTGGATAGGAACCCATAGTATGTGTTTGAGAAACAGAGAGGTGGCTGGTGGAACTGAGGAGGAAGGAGCATTAGGTATATGAAAAGATCACATTAGAATTAGGACTTTGGGAAACAAGTAGGTGATTTCAAGCAAGTGGAAAGATATTATTTCAAAACCATCCCTCAGGCTGAGATGTGGACCTTATAAGCAAAGTAGACCAGTCAGGAGGCTGGATAGCCAGATAGGCAGAGAGGTGGGGGCATCACATACAGAGCCAGAGCTGCGAGTGGAAGAGGTCACTTCTGAGACAGGTAAGAGGATGATTTTGAGGATTTCTAAAAATAGAACTACAGCAGTTGTTCTCACTCTATTATTTTTGAATTGGGAAATTAATATTCCAATTAAATGCTGTACTAATAGTGAATGCTTAGCATTAAATTCAGCTGTGTCCTTAATACTTCCCGCAAACTGATCCCCAATTCTTCCTAACATTAGGTGTGTTTTATTTTTTTTTTATTTTTTTTAAAAGATTTTATTTATTTATTTGACAGAGAGAGATCACAGTAGACAGAGAGGCAGGCAGAGAGAGAGAGAGGGAAGCAGGCTCCCTGCTGAGGAGGGAGCCCGATGCGGGACTTGATCCCAGGCCCCGGAGATCAGGACCGGAGCCGAGGCAGCGGCTTAACCCACTGAGCCACCCAGGCGCCCTGAGGTGTGTTTTATTAATAGCACTGTGATTAAGAGTTTAAACTCAAAAATCAAATGGGCCTGTTTTCAAATTTTGTTTCTTTCCTGAGGGGTTTGACAAGTCACTAAATTTCCTGATTTTCATTTTTATTAACTGAAAAGGGGAGTGATAAAAGTATCAGCATCACAATTGTTGTGGGGCTGAATTGAGATAATGAAAGCAGAAAGTCTAGTCGCAGGCACATCGCATATTCTTAACGTATATTAATGAATATTCTTAATAATTCTTCTAGGTAAGAGAGACAGATGCCTTACTCTTAGAGTCAAATTTGTAAGACAGGCACATGTCTTGCCTAACTTATATATTCATACAACAATCTTGAAATTTTCAAGAATGTAGCTTTTAATTTTTCCTCATTTTTAGTTAAGTACAACTGACATAGTAAACTGTACATATTTAAAAGTGATAATTTTTTATAATTTGTTTTGATATAAGTATCTACTTATGAAGCTATCACCACAATTAAGACAATGCACATATTTTCTTTTTTTTTTAAATTTTTTATTGACAATGCACATATTTTCTATCCCTAACAATTTCTTCATGTTTTCTTGTGCTGCCTCCCATGCCTCCCTGCACACCCCCCAAACCCAGTCCCAGGGAAGCACTAATCTGCTTCTGTCACTGGGTCTGCATTTTCTATAATTTTATATAAATGGAATAATAAATTCTGTATTTATGTCATTCTAGCTCCTTTTCACTCAACACAATTATTTTGAGATTCATCCATGATATTTAGGTGTCAATAGTCCCCAACACATCTTGCTTATCCGTAGCTGTTGATGGACATTGAGGTCGTTTCTAGTTTTTGACTATTACAAATAAAACTCCTCTAAGCATTCTGTATAAGTCTTTGTGGGGACAAACGCTTTCATTGCTCTTGGAGAGCCGATGTAGAAGCGTCTGGCTGGATCTTATGGTCCGTAGATGATTGACTGTTCAGTAACTATCAAACTCTTTCCCAAAGTGGTTGTATCATTTTATACTCCCACAATAGCACTGGGGGTTTCCTGTTGTTCCAGAACTTGGTAGGGTCAGTCTTCTAAATTTTAGCCATTCTAACAGGTATATGTAATGGCTTCCCATTGTGCTTTTAATTTCCAGTTTTGTAATGACTAGGGATATTAATTAAGCATCTTTTCATACACTCAGTTCTTCCTCTTCTGAACTCTTGAAATAATTACTTGATTCTAAATTTCACTAGCTATTATATGCTATTATAAGTAAATAAAGAAGTAGATAAGTGATAGGTAGGTAGAAAGATGAATAGATAGGACAGATTTGATTTCCTATTATGTGCCAGGTATGATTCTAGGTTATAAGAATAGAGCATTGAATAAAACAAACCCCCTACCCTCATGGAGTTTCCATTCAGACAAGACAGGCAATAAACAATGTCATGTCCTATTAGGTGTGCGTAGACGAGATGAAGAAGAAGAAAGCAGCATGATGTACTGGTAGTGAAGGGCTGGGGTAAAGATGGAACAACATTTTAAGAGGACCTCAGGTTGTTACTTTCACCACCTCCACTGCATGGCCAGGTCCTTGAGGGCTCCTCACAGCACTGCCTCTCTGCAGTATTTCATACTGTGGATTATGCTCAATGCATGTTTGTTAATTAATTATTCTTATTTCAATGCCTTCTTCCACAATGGTAGGGACTGTCCCATCTGTCTGTTCCATTCACCACTGAATTTCTTTCACATAGCTCAGGGCCAATAACACAGTAGGCATGTGTTTAATAAATATTAATTAGACCAATGAATGGAGGAAGGAAAAACACAAGCTACATAGGCAGAAAGTGATACCCAGAGACGACTCAGTGCCAGCATGGAGGCAGGAATCCGGATTGATAGCCACGGTCAACCGAGGCTGTTTCCGCCAGCTCCCTCCTCTGGGCAGTTCCCTGTGCCATGGTTCTTTCCTTCCCGTCTTCCCCTCCCAGACTTTCCTTCCCATCTGTTTGGCACTGATGGGATGCGGGTCCTCATCTCCACTGTAGGATTGCCTGGCTCCAAATAAAAATCAATGACCCTGAATCCCTTATCATGTGGTGTTACTATCCCATTTACCACATTCTGCATAATTAGTGATGTCAGAATGGTCCTCCTTCTCCAGACCGAGAGTTTCTTGAGAATAGGTGTAAGACAGTCGTATCAACCTGTGAACCTCTTGGCCCCATTTCAGTATTAGGTACAGAAGATCTCTGTAAATATTTATTGTATTAAATTGAATTCTGAGTCCCTCTAAATGATTCAAGATGTCAGTGGAATATCCTTCACCATTCCAGATAGCAGAGGACAAAAAAACATAGCCTGGGCTCCTCCTGATGTATGAGTGGTTAAAGTTAGACTTAAGGATTTTTTTTTTTTTTTTTTGTCATCTAAGGTTGTTAAAATTAACCCACACCCATAATTCTATACTTGGCAGTTTTTGAAAAGGGAAAATTTTAACCTGAAATAATTTTGAATCGATCCAAAGAGGCAGAGACATGCATGAGATGACCTTTAAAAGTTGTTTGAAATGAGGGTGCCCAGGTCGCTTAGTCGGTTCAGTGTCAGACTCGGTTTCGGCTCAGGTCATGATCTCTGGGTGGTGGGGTCAAACCCTGCATCAGGCTCTGTGTTCAGTATGGAGTCTGCTTCAGATTGTTTCTCCGTCCCCTTCTCCCCCTCCCTCTTTGCTTGCTCTCACTCTCTCTCTCAAACAAATTAATACAATCTTCACAAAAGATGTTGTTTGAAATGTGTTCAAATGGGTCACTAGGTCTTATTTGCAGGCGACGTCTGCCATGAATGAGTTCCAATCCCATGGAGCCACCTGGGCCATTACGGTCCACTGAGGCCCCTGCTGAGAACCGCAGACCCTGTCTCCTGGTCCCAAAGTGTGTAGCTGCTGCAGAGCTCAGGAATGGTGGCCCCTGGTATGGCAGGGAGGAGACATCTTGGCCGTCTGCCAACCTGAGCTCCCTGGAGGGTCCCGAGGAAAACCACCACCCAAGGCACGTTGCTGCCATCACAACCTGTGCGGTGCAGTGTGGAGGAGGTTTATGGTGGCCTTGCCCAGAGCTGTAAAGTTTATTCCTACACATTAGCCAATCCATTGTCCCCTGCCCTGCTGCCTCTTTCATCTTCTTTAGGTAGGCCTGTCAGGATCCTCTTTCAAAAGTAGACCTCATCAGGGTAAGACAGCTGCATTGGTGGGGGTGGGGAGGGCTCTATCAGCCCCTGAATAAAGGCACTAATATGATGCCCGCTGAACCCTGATAGGTCTCAGCATTAGTCATTCCCCGTGTGCTGTGAGAATCTAAATAATCTGAGCACGACTGCCCATGCACTAACTTTGAGGCTGCTATGAACTAGGAAGTAAGATAAAGCATCTTCTCGTTGGGCAGCAAGTGGGGGAAAGGGCGGTTGTGTCTCTGTTCATAGTGTTACTTCTAGTAACACTTGTATTCCTTCCCAAATCATGACCCCTGGATCCATGAGGGAATATTTTAATGCAATGAGGGAATAAGATAGAGAAAACAAGATGATGGCAATACTCTTAATCCATAAAACGGGGACAATAATGTCATCTTCTTCATGGCTTTTTGCGAGATTGAAAGGAAAAGGTCCACCTAGAGAGCTCAACACAGAGACTGGCACCAGGGAAGTGAGCTGTAAATGTCACTTTGAATCATTATCTATCATAACCATTAGATCCAAAATTCTGGGAAGTCAGTTGGGCATGTAGACAGGGAGGGGGGATGCAAGACTAGAAGTCAAAATAAGACAAGTGAGAACCCGATTCTTGCTGAGAAGCTGTGTAAACTAGCAGAGAAAGTGCCAACGTGGAGTGCTAGACAAGCCTGCTCTGCCAGGGGAATGAAAGGTATGTCAGGAGTGCCCTGCGGAGGGGGTACACAACCCATGGTGGTTCTTTTCTCTTTCTTCCTTCTTTTTACCTCCCTGACTTGTTTCTCAGCAGGAAATTCTGTCCAAAAGTATTTCATGATTCATTCATAATGAATTTCACTATTAGAGATTCTTTTTGCAATTGTGACTATCCAGGTGTCCCATCTCAGTTGTGCTGCTTATGAAGCATGTGGCTTTGGGTATGTGACATAACCATATGGCATCCCAGATTCCTCTCCTAATGGAATGAGGTGTTCGCACCTATATCAGAAGGTTGTTAGGATAATCGGGTGAGATAAGGCATGCAGAGGGTGTAGCATACAGTGGCATTCAATAAGTGGTATTGTTGGTTAGTGTCCATAAACGTGCTCAGGTATGGGATTGACGGCTGAAGCAATTATACCGGCTGGAATTTGTGTGATTTTTACTAACAAAGAGGAAAGAATTTATTGCTTCATCCAAAATGTTGACAAGTGAGCTATAAAGGGAGGAAGATGTGCACATCCCAGAAGAGGAGGGCTGGTGAGGGCATTCAGCTTCTCTGTCTCTATTCCCAAAAATCTCTTTCATTGCCTCTTTTGATGAAATGAAAAACAATCCTACCAACTGACTGAAGAATACGACCGCTTCTCTGGCTTGTTTGTTGCTTCTCACTGAACTCTTGGGAGACATTGCACATGACTCTCCCATACGTGGTCCTCTTTTTTGGGTTATTAGGCTCTTTTCTCCAAAACCACACATAGGTGTAGCTTGTGGCAGGAGTTCATGACTTCTGAAATGTCCTAACCTCAGGCCTTATCTGACTGGTATTTACCACAATGCCTCTATTTTATAGATTAAGAATCTTGAAACTCACAGCTTAGAAAATCAGTAGGTTAAAGCTGTAATGAGAAAATAACACAAAAAGATAGCAAATTTGGGGCTGCTTTCAAACTGCAGTAGATTTTGGGTGTTGTGAGGATTTTGCTTATTTTTGTTTTGTTTTGTTTTTTGTTTTTGAGTCATGAAAGCTGTTTGTATTTATTGTTCTAAGACAAACAATGCATTTGCTATAAAAGTAGCTGGGGGCCAGCACTGGTGTGGAATGCATATGGTAACCACCAAGACCCACTGAACCTGTATCATACTGAAAAGTAATTATAATTGCAGAAACTATTTTTATTGTGCTCCTACTAAATGCAAGGTTTTAATCACTTAGTCTCTTAGAAGAAGAAGTTGCTAGTGCTCTGGCCCTCACTGATGCAGACCGAGAAGGCTTCTTATAATTGGAAAGAAGGCAAACAGTTCCGCCTGAGGAACAGTGATGAAATCCAGTTTGCTCCTATAGAAAACCAAGGGCAGTCTTGTCACTCTGCTTTGACCCCAGTCTTTCCATTTATGCCTCAGAATGTTCTGTTTTTCTTCTCTGTAGTCTGTCTTTACATTTTCCCATGTCCCTGCCCAGTTGGCTAGCTCTGTTGACTGTGCTGCATTCCACACCTTGCCTGTCCCCTCCTTGCTGACCCGACATGCTGAAATCTGCACTTGGCTTTCTTCCCTGGATTCATGATACCCATGTGTCCTTTCTGCTTTACTAACTGCTCCCCTGTCTCTGACCTCACCAGTTCCCCAGGTCTAACCATCCTTCTTGTCTGGCTCTGGTTCCTGGCCCTTCCTGAACAACCCAGCCATGCTGCTTGGGACAGCCCAGTGCTGCCTGTGCTAATTTCCTTATGCTCCTGTCTGAGCAGCTCCAAGTTTTTGCCCCCTTTTTGTGCCCTCACATTACCCATAAGATATGACCATAAGAGAGGTAGACAGTATAACAAGAGTATGATCTGCATTTTGTAGACAGCTAGACGATGTTCCAAAATGATGAGGCACCTAGGTCAATCAAACCAAAATCAATTTCAAGACAGTGTCCATAGGGCGCCTGGGTGGCTCAGTGGGTAATCCTCTGCCTTCAGCTCAGGTCATCATCTCAGGGTCCTGGGATCGAGCCCCGCATCGGGCTCTCTGCTCAGCAGGGAGGCTGCTTCCCCGCCCCCACTGCCAGCCTCTCTGCCTGCTTGTGCTCTCTGTCTGTCAAATATATAAATAAAATCTTTAAAAAAAAAAAAAAAAGACAGTGTCTACTTGCCTAACATTCATTCCTGTCTTTCTTGTCTGCCAAGATTCTCAAGATTTGGGAGAATGATCCTGCTGGAACATAGGTAGTGAGCTGCAAAGCAGAGAAAACCACCTGTCAACTTTCTGCCCATTGTGGACCCTATGACATGACCTGGAAGGAAAAAAAGCAATTCTGTTCTGTTCTAGGTAATGGAGACCATCATGGGGAAAGTCAGCATATCAGTTTCCTAGTATTGAAGTAACAAGGTACCACAGGCTGAGGGGCTTAAGAGAACTGAAATTTGTTGTCTCACAGTTCTGGAGGCTAACAGTCTAAAATCAAGGTGTTGGCAGGTCCATAATCCTTTAGAGACCTATAGGGGAATCCTTCCTTGCCTCTTTCTAACTTCTGGTCTTACTTACAATGTTTGGCATTCCTTAGCTTGTATATTCATCACTGCTCTTCTGTCTTCAGCTGGTGTTCTCCCTGGGTCTCTGTCTTCACCTGGCTCTTTTCTTTCAGGGACATCAATCATATTGGGTTAGGGGCCCCCTCTACGCTACTATGACCTCATCTGAACTAATCACTTCTGCAGTGACCCTACGTTCAGTCATTAGGGTTGAAGATGTTCAACTTATGTTTTTTTCGGGAGAGGGGAATCCAACCAATAAAAAAAAACTTTTTTTTTTTGTAATTCCTTGTTTTTATTTATTTATTTATTTTTTTTTTTTAGATTTTTTATTTTTTATAAACATATATTTTTATCCCCAGGGGTACAGGTCTGTGAATCACCAGGTTTACACACTTCACAGCACTCACCAAAGCACATACCCTCCTCCCCAATGTCCATAATCCCACCCCCTTCTCCCAAACCCCCTCCCCCCAGCAACCCTCTGTTTTGTGAGATTAAGAGTCACTTATGGTTTGTCTCCCTCCCAATCCCATCTTGTTTCATTGATTCTTCTCCTACCCACTTAAGCCCCCATGTTGCATCACCACTTCCTCATATCAGGGAGATCATATGATAGTTGTCTTTCTCTGCTTGACTTATTTCGCTAAGCATGATACGCTCTAGTTCCATCCATGTTGTCGCAAATGGCAAGATTTCATTTCTTTTGATGGCTGCATAGTATTCCATTGTGTATATATACCACATCTTCTTGATCCATTCATCTGTTGATGGACATCTAGGTTCTTTCCATAGTTTGGCTATTGTGGACATTGCTGCTATAAACATTCGGGTGCACGTGCCCCTTTGGATCACTACGTTTGTATCTTTAGGGTAAATACCCAATAGTGCAATTGCTGGGTCATAGGGCAGTTCTATTTTCAACATTTTGAGGAACCTCCATGCTGTTTTCCAGAGTGGCTGCACCAGCTTGCATTCCCACCAACAGTGTAGGAGGGTTCCCCTTTCTCCGCATCCTCGCCAGCATCTGTCATTTTCTGACTTGTTTATTTTAGCCATTCTGACTGGTGTGAGGTGATATCTCATTGTGGCTTTGATTTGTATTTCCCTGATGCCGAGTGATATGGAGCACTTTTTCATGTGTCTGTTGGCCATCTGGATGTCTTCTTTGCAGAAATAGAATAAGTTGAATTCCTTGTCAGGAGAAAGGAAGGTCATCCAAAAGACATGGGGACCACAGCACATGGAAAGACACATTCTCTATAAATATGTTTATGAGATTTGCATCGAGAAGCAGATGTTCTTCCTTCTGGGTCTCCTCCTTACAAGGCAGGAGAGGCCTACCATCATCAGCTTCCTCCTGAGGTCCTGGTAGGAAGACTGATGATAGCAAGATCCCTGAGCATTTGCCGTCAAGTTGGATGTGAAGGCATTTCATTTGCTCCTTTGCTCCTGGGCAAAACCCTGCATTCAAGCTTTACTTGATGCCTCACTCACTGGTATACTCTAAGTTTCCAAGATCTAGAAGCCAAGGCTTGGGTTCAATTCTTAGGCCTCCTGCTACCTCAAAATATAATTTGAAATATGGCAAAGACTCATAGAACCTGAGAGTTGAAAAGGAGTTTGAGGTAATGTCATCTTTCTTCTCCCTCAGAGCAGGGAATACTTTTATTACTTTCTTGACAGTGGCGGTCTAGCTACTCTTTGAACATTTCAAAGACACAGAAGCTACTACATTATAGAGCACCCCATTTCCTTGTAGGTGAGCTTTAATTATTAGAAAGTTCTTGCTTAACCTGAGTCAAACTCTAACTCCTGATTTCAACCACCCTTTGATTAATCTTACTTTTAGCTTCCAGAGCATGTTTTTCAAAGAATGTTCCATTTGGCTCTAGGATTTCTGGGGAGCCCCCCCATCTCTGTCTGTGATGAGAGGAAAAAGCTCTCTCTGTCTCTCTCTCTCTCTGGGAACATTCCTGCTTCAATTTGAGCATCTCTTTCTCCCCCTTTTCCTGCTCATTTCCTTTACATTTCAGTGTTAGTGTTTTCCTTGTCAGAGGTTTCTATACAAAAGGAAAAAATAATGTGTAAGAATTATTTTGTCCACTTAGGAACTGGTTCTTCAAGTGTTTGAAAGTAGCCATCATTTCTACATGCTAATCCCTTTTTCCCTTCAGAATAAATTTCCCTGGCTCCTTCCACAGGAACTAGACTTTGACTTCCCAATCTGCTAAAGAACATGCTCATCTGGACCATCTGTTCTCAGTATTATAAACAGTGAGGACGTTTTAACATGATGGTAGTGCTGAAAATTATATAATGAATGTTCTCATTTGTTTGTGGCTCTCAAATGGAGGGTCACTTCTGGTTCTAAAAAGTTCTTGTATGTGGAATCCCAACTGCCTAAGATGTGATTGCAGAGAAGCATTTCCTGCTTATGAAGGTTTTCCTTAGTTTGATCCTTACCCCATCTCACCCATCACTGGGTTGCAGGAGTGGTGTTTTCTACTGATCTCTACTACGCATCTTTACTGTCATCAGCCTAACACAGAAACACATTACGCTCATGCTTAAATCCATGAGTGTAACACACCTTATCCTTCAAGTTGTCCTCATTCTACCTTGCAGATTTCAGGCCTTGAAGGCAAGGACTCAGTAACCACACACACTAGCACAATGCTTGCCTTTATGGGAGCAGGTAATGTGTGCTGAATGAACGGAGGATGCATTCTTCTCCATTCCCTCATTTGTGTCATTCTTGGCTTCTAGTCCATCTTCCCCATCCAGATGGGATCATAAGTAACCTGAGGGGAGATCTGATGCTCTCTACACTGCTGAACTAGCAGAGCTCTCAGACATGCTGAGCACTGGAGAGTAACAGAATAAGTACCATTGAGTGATGATCTGACCGTGAGTGGATCAAGCAGAGCTATGCCAGTCAGGGATCCATGCGTATGGATATGCGCCTATTTATCTATTCATTTTTTTAGGCAAAGGTTTGACTCACCATGGTTCCTCAATGCAGCTTCCACCAGCTCAGTCCCTCCCTTCAACCATGCTCAGGTCATGGAAATACTTCACATAGATGCAACCACGTGCACATCTTTTATGAGCTCTGGTGACTTGGGTTGCACCTTGAAATTGCGAAAGTGAAAGTTTATCTAATGATTTTTAATTAATTTTAATTACTTACATTTTGAATCGTGGCTTAGTATTCTGAATCCCAGACCCTCAGATCACTCTGGGATGCCTGCCAATTTCCTCATTACACACTGGCTCCCCTAACACTATTTGATAATGAAAGGCTTTAAAGCAACCCCCCAAAATATTCAATATGTAATGGGGAGCCCCTGGGAGACAAGGGTGGATTATAGCGTGGAGTATGGGTAATAGAGCTCACTGTACCTGAATTTATGAAAAGAGATTTTCAGCCAGGGAGCATCCTACTTTTAGCAATGAGGCAGAATTCTTTCTCCATTTGATCTTCCCATCACATCAGTACCTGAACCCTAATGTAACCTGACACAGTGCTTGTAATGGTTAGATGATGGAAACAATAGCCCCGAAGGAATTATATGGTATTTCCCTCCAAAGGCTTGTAAAGGTAATTTTTTAAAGATTTGTTGGACATAGAGGAGAGAGAAAAGTGGGAGCCACGTGTTCTATAACAGGAAGCATTTGGGCAAGATACAAGAAAGCACTTTTTGGTTGTAGATGGTCACACACACACACACACACACACACACACACACACACACTGGCATAGGCTTCCAAGCAAGGCTGAAAACTCTCTTGGAACAGAGGCCACAACAGTGAGGAAAGCATGTGGTCTTTGACACAAGACCAGTCAGGTTCCAAACACTGAAACTTTTCAGCTATGGGAATCTGGCAGGTCATTTGGCTCCCAAAAATTCAGTTTTCACTTCAACAACCATTCTTGTTTCTCCGGTCAGGGTGAATATTTTATATACTATTTGGCACATATTGGATGCTCAAAAATATTAGTCTTCTCTGTGTTGGTTTGTTCTGGCTGCTGTAACAAGAATGTCATAGACAGGGTGGTTTACAAGCATCAGAAATTTATTTCTCCCTATTCTTAAGGCCGGGAAATCCAAGATCATGGTACCAGCTTGTTCAGTGTCTGATGAGAGCTTGCTTCCTAGGTCATAGATGGCTGTCTTCTCCCTATGTCCTCACGAGGCAGGAGGAGTGAAGGAGCTCACTGGGGACTTTTTTATAGAGACACTAATCACATTCATGGGGGTTCTACATTTATGATCTTATTACCTCCCCAATCTGTGCACCACCCCCCAGCAAATACTACCATGTTGGGGATTAGGTTTCAACATATGAATGTTGGGGGGACACAAACCATCTCTACCCCCTCATCCCTTTATCTTGTTTTTTTAAATTGGAGCAACTTTTGCTTGTTTGAGACCAGACAGAGCAGCTTTCCTTGGAGGCTGGAGAGCATAACATGATTCCTGAGGTTCTTTTTAGCCCTGAAATGTTATAGGGTGATGTGATAAACTAACAGGTATCATTTCTGTCTCCCCTCTGACATTGGCTATAGAGGAAAGCAGTAGAGGAAAGCGTTCTATCTATTGCAACAGGTTAGACCCATAGATGATAACCGAAAGCCCTGGTTTCCTATAGATTCTGAGAATAGGACTGAATCATGTTCCTGGTGCTAGTGCTGATGACTAGCCTGACCCAGGGGCTCATTCCTGGACTTGTCAGGCTCATGCAAGATGCGCAGACACAGACCATGCAACTTCCAGCTGTTAATGGGATCCTCAGCCTACTGTCAGTGCTCAAATGGGAGAGGGGGCCAGATTCCACCATTGTGTGGGAGATATGGCTCCCCAAGATCTAGCCGCTCATGCTTATTTAAAGGATTTAATAACACTACTTTTTGAGGCAGCAGCTAAATTTTACTCCAGATCCAGAAGTTTATCAAGGTTATTTACTGGTCATCATCTAAGATATTTCCATTTTTCTCTCTTTCTCTACTCACTTTTTCTTAACTGACTGCTTTTCCCACCACTTTTCATATGTGTGTGTGTGTGTATGTATTTTCCCCCCTCGGTTAACAACTGGGATTTGCAATTTAAAGTCTCTGTCAGGAGTTTTGAAGTGGAAATTAGTTTAGGCAATTTGAAATTAGTATCAAGGGAAAGAAATTTTAAGAATTATAAGAGTTCATCGAAGTCAAGGATATTTGATGTTAGCAGTGCTCTTTTCCTGGACCAATAGATTGAAGGAGATCTGATGGATGCCCCAACCCAGGGATGTTGGAAGTGAAGGGGAAATTGGCAGAGGTGAGTCAAGTGGGAAGTTGCCTATCTCTTTTCTGTCCACAGTCTGTGCATAATTTATAGTGTGGAGATTATATACAATCTCTTATTCATGAACTTTTAAACAGACTGGTTATTACTGTTGGCCCATTGAAAGGAGATTACTTGTACATTCTCCCCTCAGTTGCCCAGAAAGGACACAATGAAAGGCACATATATTCTCAGATCCCGGGAAAAGGCAAACCATCAGTTCCTCCAGAGTCCTTAGTGTTGAACCCTTGCTAAGCTGCCACACATCGACTTTTGAAAAGATCTTTTGTGCCAAAATGGGCTCCATAGTCCACAGATGTTACGTAAGTGTCAGTCCTAGAGTAAGGAGGGCTGAGGGAGGAAGGCGTGAAGAGAGGGAGAGAAAATATACTGGCTCGGAGGAACGATAAATTCGAAGGAATGAAATCTATCTATTTTCTCCCTCTTGGCAGTTGGAATTAAACAGAACAATCAGTAGGGTTGGGGAGGCAGACAGGATGCTAAGTTTCAATTCTCTTCTTCCCTCTTCCCACCATATCTCCTACATCCTCATACATATCAGAAGATGACCCAAGTATCTCCAATCATTGAGATGAATTCTCACTGGTGTTTGAAATAAGGGCTCAGTCTTAGTGTGTGCGCTTAGGTTTACTGTGCCACTACAGCAGGTGAGGAAGGAAGCTCAGACGGGAGGGTGGTCAAAGCAGAAGGACCAGCCTGGGTGACGGGAACTGCCACCTGAGGTGGGTTCACTGTCATCTTGCAAAGGCATGCAGAGGAGGCCACAGAAGCTGACCTCTCTTCTCTTCCCAGTTGTTCGGCAAGTCAGGCAATCCTTGGGCAGCCTTCATCAAATTCACACCCATGTCATCCTGCCCAAAGGCCTGGCCCTGAAGTATTTGGTGTTCAGTGCTCAAGAGTAAGAGTCGGGAGGGTCTGGTTGAGCCCATTCACGTGAGCCTTTCATTTCTGACACCCATTTCATGCTTCTTTCACTAAAGCTTGGGAGCCAGCCGAAGCCGGTTCACAACACCTTAGAGAAGAGAACTGTGCTTCTCTGAAATTGAGAACAGGGATTTTCATAGCTTTGGCCCCCCTGAGCTCCTGGGTGGCCGCGTGTGACCCACACGCCGAGCTTCAGCTCTCCGTCAGTGTCTGCGAGTTAGCTGTGAGGGGATTAGCAACGTCTCTCTCTAGACCCAGGGGTTCTCTTTGTTTGTTCATCCATTGAATTTGTTCTCTCTTTTCCTTTTTTTTTTTTTAACTTAAATTTTTAAAAAAGAACAAAAGGTATTTTAAATGAGTAAGGCAGTGAGATGCCGGAGCTGTGGCTTCTATGCCTTCTGGACTAAGGATGGGATTCAAACACATTTCAGAGGCTCCATTCAGAAGGCTCCCCAGGAACCTCACCAGGCGAGACAGCAATAGAAACCGGGACATCACAGGGGAAGCCACTACAGAGCTGCCTTCAGAAAATCCCCACCACATCCCTTTCTTCCCTTCCTATCCAGCTCCCTGTGGGGCTGGAGGAGCTCCTATGAAGAGCCTTGCACTTGAATGAAAAGCCAAGAAAGCGATACAATGGCAAGTGTGGCGGAGACCCCAGCAAATGGGGTGCGGTGCGGTGCTGCGCTAATGAAGTGACGAAGACAGCAAATTGGGCCGCCTTGGTGCCTTTGGGAACAAGGTCTGCATTCCAGCTCTCCCGCTCCTGGCGACTTTGCCATCAGCCCCTGCTCCAGGGTGGGTCTGAGCTCTGCCAGTAGGGATCAGCCCTGGTTCACGGTCTCCTATGCTGACAGACGCTCTCGTCCCAGGCTCTACTCTTGCACAGCGGTGAGGGGTAATGTGTAGAAATGGCACTGAATTTAGAATCAGGAATCCCAGAGACTAGTCCTTGCTCACCTTATTTCTGGTTGTAGCCTGGTTTGTAGTTCCCTCTGCAAAATGGGTTAGCAGGACTTCTTACGCCACAGGACTGTTGAACGCAAGTGACACTAATGGACATGTTTTCTAAATGGTAGTGGCCCTAATTATTCCACGGTGACTATTCCTAAGCTGAAAGCTTTCAGAAAAAGGCAGGTTAAAGGGGTTGAGTAAAGGAGAGAAGGCAGTCAATTAATAATGTGACAAAGTCCTTTTTCTTATTGTGAGTATCAACCAGCCACACATTGCACATCGTTTCTTTAAAGTAAATCCTTGTTCTTCCTCATCTCCTCACCTTTCTGTTCTCACTCTTGTCTTCTATTAGTATCCAACCCAGCATGTGAAAGGAAGATGAGCTCACAAGGGAAGAATGGCTTGGTTGCCGTATGGTGGGGTAGCAGGGGCTCTGCATGGGTATGGGTTAAATGGAAGGTCTACATCAAGTGGCCCAGAAAGAAGTCTGGGTTGGATGAAGCCCCCAGGCACTCTCCTGCATGCTGATAATCTGTTTGTCCTCATTGGAGAGGTGGCCTGCCTCTCAGGGACTCTCAAGTCTCTCCTCTGACCCCTGGCTTTATGGGCTCAAACTTGGCCAATGGACTTACCTGATGGAGTTTCTGCAGTTCTCTGAACACTCAGAGCTCTCAGAGAAACAGAGAAATTCCATCTCCCAGAGCTTTTTGCTCATCCTGGTTATATCTCCTTCTCCCCAGAAGCTCCACTCCACGTCTCATCACAACATGTCTACCCCTAGGCTAATGAATCCATCTTTCCTCCTGCTTGTACTTGACTCTATTTGGTGGTGCTGATACCATTAACCTTGTCAGAGCTATTCAACAGGAAAGTCTTGCGTTTCTTTCCTTCACAGACTCTGAGAGTCTTTATTTATTTCTCTCCGAAGGCATGAACTTTCTCAGTCTCAGAGGTGTCCGCCCTATCATTTACAGAGTAATCTAAGAAAATCCAGCCACGGCTGATGTTGAGAAGAGACCATCAGGATTTTCAACAGTCCCCGGATGTACAACCCCAGTTTCTTCACACACAAAAGGTGGGATGATAGGATAGTGACAGCCCTGCTGTTCTGCTGCAGTCTGGCATTCTCAGATCAATGGAGATGGCTCAGTATAGTAGCGGTTCTCATGAGGAAAGGATGGTAAGGAGAAAAGCTGATACCTTTCCTGGGCTGGACCAGCATCTTGGGGAAGAAGGAGAGGTGTGCTAATTTAAATAGGACCCTTCAGTGAGAGATCAACCCTGACTCAGGCTAAATACATCGAACTGACCACTGAGGTTCTTCTTAAACCATGAAACTGGAGTCACCATTCCATGGCTGCCATCATCAGCTCTGGAACCATACTTCTGCTATCTCCTATGATTGAAACATGACTTCAACCTTGTTCCCAAGACCAGAGCACAGTCTTATGCCCTTGCTTTAGTGACATGTTTCTATATTGTTCCATAAAGTTACAGTCTCTTTTGGTAACTATACTGGGTTAAATATTATCTCTCCTTGCCCCCACTCCACTAGGCCCAAATTTGTGTCCACCCAGAACCTTGGACCCTATCTGGACATAGGGTCATTGCAGATATAATAAGTAAACAAAATGAAGTCATACTGGATTAGGTTTGACCCCAATCCAGTGAGTTCTGCCTGCATAAGAAAACAGAGACACAGATACACACAGGGAGAATGCTATGTGATCATGGAGGCAGAGATTGGAGTAGTATAGCCATAAACCAAGCAACACCAAGAATTGTCAGCAACCACCAGAAGCTAGGAGAGAGACATGGAACAGATTTTCCGTCAGAGCTTCCAGAAGGAACCAATCCTGCTAATAACCAGATTTCAGGCTTCCAACCTTCTGAATGTTGAAATACTAAATCTCTATAGTTTCGGGTCACCCAGTTTGTGGTACTTGGTTATGGCAGCTTTAGAAAAGACATGTAGAAACCTACTCCATGGTTGTCCTTCCTCTTATCAATTCCCCTTCCACTCTGCAGCCACCAGGACAGGAGTGCTGATTCCCAAACCCACCCCATGATGGCAACCTGCCTACTAGCTCTAGCAATGTGACCAAAGCCTTCCAGCTCTCACCCCTCACCATCTGTCTTCCCTGCTGACAAGAAATTACCTGCTTGGAGCTCATTCTAATGCCTGCCCAGAATGCTCCACTGTTACGTCCTGTGACAGGTAGTCAAAACCTTCTTGCTCTCCTCACTGACACCATCTGATAGTCTGGACTCCCACCTGCCGTCTGGATATGCCCTCTGGCCACCACCAGTCATCCCCCTGGCTGCAGCTGGGATTTATCTTCACAATGATTACCGCACCCCCCTGTGTTGAGAAGGGTCTATTCTAGGTCTGATTCCAGTCAACTCTACCCATTTCTGTTAGTTAACATTTTGTGCCTGGCTATGCTACCACGTAAGGCAGGAAAGTTGGGGTTTGAATGCTCTGAAGCCTTGTCCCTCCTTCAGAAAGCATTGTTTGACTCCTGCTTCCACCTGCCTTCCATTTTATTTACCATGCAGTAAGCAGAGCCCTTCTATCTGCTGGGCACTTGGCACCGTTTAGATTCTCCAATGTGCTGGCAAAAGATTCTGTCTTTCTATGGGGAGCTTCTTTTGTTCTCTCATCCTTTGACTTTCTTTTTTCTTCCTTTTTCTTTCTTCTAAAACAAAACAAAGGAATTTTAAATGAGCCAATTCTCTGCTTGCAAAAGTGGTCTTATCCATATCTTGGTAAGTAATTAGTAGCATCAGAATCCTGACTGAGCACATTTTTTTTTCCTGCTTCCCATTTCACCCCTTAACCCACACAGCCTAAAAGCTATAATCTCCAAAATCAGAGCAAAAAGGCACTTCAGCTGTTTTTCCAATGCACAGAAAATGAGAGAAAAAGACACACACACACACGCACGCACACCCTGATCACAGTTAGGAGGAATAGATGCCACAGGCAGCCACAAAAAGCCTGTCTGGGTGAGCACCATAGAAATCTGAAAAGGAGAGATGCAGGAGACCCACTCAGGCTGTCTGTGACACTGTCAGCAAGGAAGGGAAATACCCAACTTTGGAGATGTGCCACCAGGAAGAACGTGGAGTATTCATGGAGCATTCCTCTTGTATTTAGAGGTGTGTCAGATCACAACGTTGTAGAGCTGGAGGACCTCTCACCTGAAGCATGAGTCGAGTCCAGAGAGACATGGAACAGATTTTGCCTCTTTAAGCCACAAGCTATCAAATATGGCTACTCACATCTAGAAATACTTTCAATGCTGAATCAGAGTCTGTGAATTCCTGGAGTAAAAAAAAGAAGAAGGAGAAGGAGAACAAGAAGAAGAACAAGAAGAAGCAGAAGGAGGAGATGAAGAAGAAGTTCACGAGGTTGCTTTTTTGTTAATATCAATAGGTGGGTCTTAAGGATTTCTGGTCCTTTTGATCACTAACTGTGTTTCAAGTTTCCTAGTGATACGTTGCATTTGCAAAGTCTGCCCTACCCACAGGCCTAGTGGGTCATAAGATGGACACTTCATCTCTCCTTTGTCCTTCTTTGTCTTCTTCTTCTCAGATAATATTTATTTATACACTACATATAATAAAGGGAGATTTGCTGATGATTTAGGGTTGCCAGAAACCCTGCTATCTATGATCTTTGCATGATTTAGCAGAAAGTGCAAATTGCCTCCCCATCCCCTTGGATCCTTTGCTGTTTACCAACTGTGTGCAAACAATTTCAGGTGTGCTTCTGATTCCCCAAAGCAGATGCCGAGTCCTTGTTGAAGAGCTACCGTCAGGCTTCAGAACCTTTTTTTCTTGCAGAGGACCAGAAGTGCTTGGGAAATTTATATCTCTTAGGGGGCAGCCCTTAATAACTGATGAGTTTGAGGAGATAGACAATCCATGTGAATTCTAGTTCAGGAGGACTCTTGGTTTGCAACTATCTGCAGTGTTCCCTTGTGGGACTGAGCTATGGAAGTTTGCTTATGGAAGTTTGCTTACTATCAAAGTTTCTTAACTCATTTTGCTTCCTAGGTTCCACTTTCCTGCTTCCCTACTGGTTTTGCCTGGGAGCACCATGCAGTAAGTCAGTTGCACACAAATTGTCATCTCAGGGTCTATTTTTAGGGACCAGAACCTAAAACACAGGGATTTTCTTATTTCAATCTCCCAGTGGACCCATGAGGCAAGTTTCCAGAGATAAAACAAATGAATCTCAGAGTGATACAGCCAGATTTCTTGTCCAGTATCCCTAACAGTGGGGTTAGCCCTCCAGTGTTCCTACTTTCCTGGTTCAGGCCCTGGGTGTGGTGACCAATCTTGCAAACCACGTTTTGCCTGGGTATCTGGGGCCAAGATCACCTGTTAAGCTTTTGATAGGTATTGCCAGCCTGTCCACTAGGGAATCCACTAACTTTTTGCTCACTTCTCTGTTTTCCGAGTTTCCTGATTCTGTACACTTTCTCAAATCACATACAACCATTCCCTATGGCCCCTGATGAATGATTAAGTCTCAAAATGGATACAGATAACCTATGTTATCTTCAAAATCTTGAATCCACATACACATGGCCCCTAGAGGGAGAGCCTAATGCCCTTGGTACTCCAAGTATGGTCCATGGACAGATGGCACTGGTGTCACCTGGCAGCTTGTTAGAATTGTGGAATCTCAGGCACCACGCCAGACCCTATCGAAACAGAATCTGCATTTTAACAACTCCCCTTGAGAGATCTGAATGACTTGAACTTTAAAGCCTCACTTCCAAGAAGCCAGTGATTTGGATTCTAGGCCAGTCTTCTAGCTTACCACCCTCTCTGGCATAAGCTCCCTGCATCAATTTGGCCAGAACCATGCTGTTTGTGTCTATTCATTTGATTTGTTAATCTCTCTCATAACTAAGGAATCCAGTCTTTCCTCTTACATCCATTTCCTTCGAAATCAATTTGAAGTGATTTTTCCTGGACAAAAATGGACTTTCACCTTGGGGTGGGAACATAATAGCTATTTACCTAAAAGACAGATAAGTTACCTCTACTCTTACTACAGAGGATACAGCTTGTAGGAGAAACCAAAGTAATAGACTTAAGATAATTTTGGCTTCCAGCTTGAATGAAAAATACCTAGTGCCTTGACTAGAGGGATGTATTCTGAGGAAGAAGCCAAAATCATCTGTCCTTCAATGTCAAATCATTTGTGAAAAGCAGCTCATTGAAGTTTATATGCATGGAGGAGAGGCGGAGATTGCTGCATTCAGCTCTTTTCTGTGAGAGCTCTGAAGAGGCACCTGGTTGGAAATACAAACCTTCTCTGTGGGAAGGAGAGAAATTGGTGGGAAAACAGAAGGAAGTCATGAGGCGGTTGCTCTGGAGGTTTATTTTGTAATCTTTATAGACAGTTTTATTAAAAAGCCTTCCAGCCATAGTAGGGCTGTGAGTGAAGTTTGTCCAGCAAAGAAATAATTTGGTAGATTGCTGGTTCAGTGTGCCAGGCACGAGCTATTGCAACTGTGAGGGTATCTGAAGGTATGGGGATTACTCCAGATCTTCCTAATGGAAAAATACCAATGGCTATGGTTTCTTTTCATGGTCAGCAGCTCCTTTGAACACTATGGGAGATTCAGTATGACTGTCGCTGTCTTGGTTTCTTTGCTACTCATTCAGTGTTTCCTTCATTCTCAGGATGTTCTTTTTCATTCTTCCTTCTTTGACCTCAAGCTGGTGAAAGGAAGAGATTCCCAGTGTATATCAAAGATTTTTTTTTTTTAACTTTAAAAAAATCATGAGCATGTAGGTTGACTAGCTTTTCCTGTACATTGTATCCCTGTTGAGTCTATTGTCTAGAACAGGACTCAACAGAGTCTCTGAAGGACAAGAAAGTAAACAATTCAGAAACCATAGGGTCTCTGTTGTAACTACTCATCTTTCCCATGAAAAACAGAAAGTAGCCATAAATAAGATAGAAAGGAATAAGTAGCTCTGTTCCAATAAACCTTTCTTTACAAAAATAGGTGAAGAATGAACTACACCTGAGCTAGTCTAGTGAGACACCATGATTCTTTCCATAACCATGCCCATCCTGGTTGGGGCTTCCCTTATTCCTTGGGAGTGAGATAGTCATTTTCTTTTCCTTTCATACTCGCCACCACCTAATCTATTCTCCTCAGGGTAGAGTAAACTTTAAAACATAGGTTAGAACGTGTTTGTTAAGACCCTCTGTTATGTTTCCCTTTCACAAAACTGTGTGTTCTGCCATCCACTCAGACATCCTCCATTCCCTACCATCATCTCTTGTGTCTATACAATCCATGTCTCTGTCACATTGCCTTTCTTTCAGTTCCTCAGATACCCCAACCTCTTTTCCGCCTCAGGGATTCCCAAATGTGGTGTTCTGTCTGAAATGCTGTTCTTCTCACACTGTCCGGATAACCCTGCTCTTCCTCTAGGTTCTAGAGTTGATATCCTGTCCCCAGACTAACCCCAAATTTAAGAAAGTCCTCCTTGTGGCAGTCTTTTTTTCTTTTTCCAAGACACTTTGTATAATCCGTAATTACCAGTGTACTTACTTGTTCTCCACAGGCAAGAGTGAACTCTGGGATGGCAGAGACAATGTGTTGAGCTCCATGTCCTCGGTGCCTGGACCAGAGTCTACACAGGGTAGGAAGAGACTCTAGATTTTTAACAAAAAGATAATGTGGTGAATGTGTGAATTAAATGATCATGTGTAGTTATAAAGAGTTCCTCCGGGTGGAAACAGAGCAGGTTGCAAGGACGATGCCAGGACAATCCCAGGTGTTTTGAGGAAAAAAATGAGCCAAAAGGAAGAGCCAGGTGACGACTTAGAACCTGGGTAAGAACAAAAGAGTTAACAAGAAGCAAGGGTAACTGAGAAAATGAAGATGCTCGAAGGCAGAAACCAGATTTCTCTATTTTTGTGCCAGCACAAGACAGGGATAGGTCATGTCTAAAGTCAGAATATAAATCTAGCAATGGAAAAAGAAGATCGTTTCCTCAGTGACTGTGACCAACAACTGCCAGGTGTTTCCAGATTCCCCTGTAATGAATGTTTTATCTGTCCATCTAGAGGATGACCATCTCAAGGGAGCTTTACGTCATGTTCATTTTTACATCTTCCATATTATGGAATAGAGCTCTGCCTGTGGAAAGCCCTCAGCAAAACATTGTTGGTCGAATGAGTAACATCAGATGACTTACTCTGCTATGAACACTAGCCCTACTCTTGTTCTAGAACAAATGCTCTTATGCTGTAGCCCCCAAAGTAGCAAAAACGGGCAGAAAGCCCTGGAATTTTCCCATAAGCTGAGAGTCCAGCTGGAATCTGGTATGGAATGGAATCTGGTATGGAAAGTGGAGAACCTCCAAGGTTTCAGAAACAGAAAGGCATTGAATTCACCTCCATGTCTTCCCAACACTGCCTCCTTTGGAGAGGGAGGGGAGGATGCCACAGTAGATGAGATGAGACCCGGAGACCAAGAGACAGACAAAGACTAAGGCGGGGTGGCGGGGGGAAGGGGCAAAGAAACAACATATTCCAATTCCCTGAGCCGTCAATCCCACACCTTTCACCCCACATCAAATTCTCTTCCAATTCTTCCTCTTAAATTGCAATCCAAAACACACTGCAGATGTGATATCATTTTCTCTGATAACTGGACCCTCTGAGTTAATGACTTTCCTTCCTTCCAGCAGGGAAACAATTTCGTTTTGCTTAATGTAATAATCTATTGTAGTCCTCTCTGTTCACCGCTGTGACCTGAGCCCGGGTTTCCGAGGAGCTCAGCCTCTCCCACCCAGCCGCACCGAGAGAACTGTTTTTGGTGCTGTTCTACTTTGTGAATCCTGGATCCATGGTTGGCCCCAGTTCAGCTGGTGACCTCTGGTGACAACACCCAGGAGCTGCCAGGAGACAACACCGGACAGTACAGAGAGCAATGTTATGTGCCTGGGAAGGAAACAGAAGCCACCTCACGAGGCAGTGTGGCCCACCAGAGGTCCCTGGAGGGAATCTCAGAGGCCAGAATCTGGGAGACGTGAGCAGCTCAGATCTGTCACCCACCTCCCTCTGAGTTACAGGTAGACTCTGGGGTCCACTTTCCCTTCAGTGATCTGCACTTTAACCCAGTTGTGGACTTGCGATGATGCTACGTGCGGATGCTACGTGAGTGGAGGCCTTGAAGCTGAATGGGGAGAAGCAGCTCAGGGTGGGTGGGGGGAGCTCCTGTGCCAAAACCTTCCCAAAACCAGAGACAGGCTTCACGGCTCCCCCACTGCTGACTCAGACGAAGGCGCTACGCCTTCTCCAACAGAGCTGACGAATGGGAGGGAGGCTAATTTGGTGCTGTTTGTTTCTCATTTCCAAGCCCTCATTAAAATAATCTGCTCTGATTGTCTAGGGAAGTTATTTTTCGCACCTCCTTTCCCTTCACTGTATCACTGCCATTTCAGAGGCAGCAGATTTCCGGGTGGAGGGGTCCAGACAGCTCTGTGCAGACTCTGGGCTGGGGACGGGGGGAGGCAGTGGGGGCTCACAGATCTCTTGGAACAGAGCCAGACCTCTTGGCAGCCAGTGAGGTGGGAATCCTAGACCCTCCACTGTCCGCTGGACTGGGTCCCTGAAAAGCATTCGACTCCTGGCATTGAGGGAGTCCACCTCCCTGGAAAATTCCTTTGATCAGAGAGTGAAAATGAAGGGAAATCTCAGTTCTGAGTAGTATAATTGGAAGAGGATTCTCTAGGGAGAGAATGGAAAAAGCCCAAAATAGATTTCAGAATTTTGATTCTCTTGGACACCCACACATGACATGGTTTTAGAACACACTGAGATGACTTAAAAAAAAAAAAAAAAAAAAAAAAAAAAAAAAAAAAGGCTGTTCATTTAATCAATGTTTGCTGAGCACCTATTATGTGATAACCAGTGCAGATGGTGATGGGGATACAGAGATAAGTAGAATATGGGCCTATCTCCTTGTCCATGTCTAACTGCTTTCTCTCTCATCTGCTTCTAGGAACTCAGGATGTTCTACTCTACAAATCAGCTTCCACTACCACCCGGAGTCCTTCACATCATCCTAGTTCTCCTAAGCCTTTCCCTCTAGATTTTATCTTGACTCATGCCTCTGGCCCTCTTCACCTCCCAGCAACTTGGATAGAAATTTGTTAGCTCAGATTTTGCTGTTCCAAATCACATCTCTGATGCTTGCCTCCTAGCTACTGCTCAGCCAGGCCATCCTCACTCCCAGACTCCTTGAGTGGGGCCATTCAACACCAGCTCTGGAGGGGATTAGATTCAGGTGGGGGCACAGAACACCTATGCAGGCACAGGTCATCGAAACTGACAGGACAGCCGATGGCAGAAGTCCAGCGGAGGGCCCGTTCCCGTCCTTCACCACTCTGAGCCACAGCTTTATTCCCAACCATCCAATCCTATGAAGACATAAAACCAATGAGGTTCTCTTGCCCCAGCCAGATGGCCCAAACCACAGCAGCGGCCTCCTTTGCTGGCTTTTATCGAGACCTAGTAACACACTTTGTCTCTGGATTCTATTTTAGGACAAGAATAATTTTTCTGCAATTTATTATAATTCATGATGATGATGATTGTTAAACTATCTTTTATTACTATAAACTGCCACCTACTATGTGCCAAGCAGTATTCTAGGCGGTGAAACACAAAAGTCAGTAAGACACAGTCACTGCCTTCAAAGAATCTACTCAAAAAAAAAAAAAAAGAAAAAGAAAAAAAGAAAAAAGAAATAAAGAAAAGAAAAGAAAAGGAAATCTTCTTTAATTTTTGACTATACCAAAAGAGTTTTTATACATGTAGGGTGGAGATTAATAAAAACGTTTTCTTTCCCCAACATCTTTAATCTTTATTCTGTTGTCTACATTGCACTGATGTGCCCCTTGCTTTCCCCCTTCCCAGCCCCCACCTGCTCCCTCTTATCCCAAAGCAGAAATGCCTCTTGCATTCAAGTGTATTTGCATGGTCTTCAGGCACTTCATGTTTCCACAATCAACATATTTTAAAGTCTTGGGAAAGGTTTTTAATTGGCTGAAATGCTGATTGCCATAACAACTGGCTAATGAACCATCTGGTAGCACATGTAATATTTATTTATGAATTAAACTGCCATGCACTATAAAGTCTAGTTTCTTCTCAAGGACAGCATGGGGGCCACCTTTGGAGAATGCATATTCTCTGCAGGGGTTCACTTAATGCGTCTCCAAAAACGGAAGAGGGAGGAGAAAGGGGGAAATGACTCTTGGTACCAGGACAGGCATGTTTTCGTGTCAAGTGGAAAACCCAGCGATCATACGAAATGGGCAGGAAGACTTAGCGGCGAGGGGACAGTATGGGGCTCCAGGGCCTGTGAGCTTACTCTTCCTGTTACTCTGTACTTTCACGTATAAAAAACTCAACAGGAACTTGTTTCTCCTGAATTCAGTAACTATCCCAGTCTCTAGTTGGGATTATCAGGCCAGAAACTGGAGATGCTGAAAATATGAGAAGTGGTAATAGTCACATAGAGTAAGACTTGAGGAGCTGATCTTAAAGTTTCTATTTTGAAGCTGGTACCTGTCACTGTGACTTTCTAATCTAGGGGCTTACTTTAGGGGACCAGAGACACTTTGAGTATCTGATTAGATAGTGGACCTTTCCTAGAAAAATGCAAGTACACACACATATTCACACAAAATGTAATTATCTCTACCCACTTGTCTATACTCCAATTCCAGGATTTGAAAATGCCAGGTTCAGACTCATGGGTCTTCCCTATGAGTGTTTTCAATATCCACAGGCAATCAAATGATAAGGCCAGAACTTTTTTTTTTTTTCCATACCCATTAAATGACATATCAATCCAAGAGGAAGGCAGCAAGCAGGAGTCCAGCACCATGACTCACCAGATCAGAGGAGGCATTCAGTAAATATTAGCCTTGAACTTTGAGCGGGTCCAATAGATAGTAACTTTTTTCTTCACCTGATTTTTAAACCAATTAAAGGACAGACTGGAGGCAGGAAAATGGAAACCAAAGGTGAGTTTTCAAAATTTATTATTATAGCATTGTTGGAAAATGTGACTTGAGTTTCCTAAGATTGAACTCCGGAATCATAGACTTACTTCTAGACACAGACTATTCTGGAGACTGGCCTTTTCCACAGAAGAGGCCCCTGGAATGCACACTGTACAGGCAGGTGGATTCCAAAGGGATGGAAAAGGGGGCTGAAGAGTTCGGTGAGGGGACGTCACTTTGAACAGAGAACATCAGGAATGGAAAGCAAGTGTCGTCTTGCAGCCAATCCCTTTTCTCCCAATTTCCCTCCCTTCTCAGGGGAAATCCAAGGCAGTTTCTCCTTGCAAACGTTCAGGACTTAGAAGCTGGGAAGCCATAGGTATGTTAGGAGCGCGGAACTTGGAGGCAGACGGACCTACGCTCAGACCCTCACTCTACCACTCATTAGCGCTGTGACCTTGAACAATGAATTCCTCCCAGCCTCCGTGTCTTCATCGGCAAAATCTTGTGCAGATAAAATCTGTAAATACTTTTTTATCAGGGAGGGACTAAAATGGTCATTTATCTTCTGTCCCTATGTAAAGTCAAAGAGGGAGGAAATGGATTTTAAAAATAAAGCTTTTGGAAAGGGGGAAGGAGGGCAGAAGAGCCGAAACAATGTTGGGAGGAACTGAACTGTTCCCAAGGTAGGGCATGAGGAGAATTTGGCCGCTTTGAGGTTTGGGAGCTGACCCTAACGAATCTTAGTACAAGACATTAGGAAAATGACTGAGTTTTACACACACACACACACACACACACACACACACCAGAAGTCAGTGCACTGGGGAAATGTAAGCACACCACATGGACCATCAAGGTCGCTCCCTTTTGTGCTGAGGTGGTTTCTGACGGTGTGTGGCTTTTGGAGTTTGTTTGTTCATTGGTTTCTCGTTGTGCTTGCTCTAGGCAACACTTGAAAAGAATATAAACAGAAAGGGGAGAAAAGAACTCCCTACTCTCGTCTGCTGCCTTGTAATTACCCAGCAGGCCTCCACCAAACCGGACAGCAGAGGATTCTGATCTCTTCCGACTCTTCTTTTTCCCTAGCTTCTTCCATTTCTTCCTTCTTTCCTTCCTTCCTTCTCTTACTTTCTCTCCTTCATTTTCTCTTTCTGTCTTTATGTCCTCTTCTCTTTTCTTCTCTACACATGCGCAACACCCCCCACACGCCCAAGTAAAAATGAACAAGAACAAACATACAAATAAGATGTCCTCTGGCTGTCCCAGGGACAGCCTCTTACTCTGTGTATTCTTCCCTCTTTGCTGTCAGCAAAAATCTCTTCCTCAGCGCCACCCCCCCAAAGAATCACACACCTCATCTGTTAACTAATGGCAGAGGCACTAAAAACATGTAATTTCTTAAAGATAGTCCTGGGTATTTGGTATGTGTACCAATCAGCAGAGAGAACCTCCTCTATGATTTCAAGGGGATGAGGCCTCAGTTTGATGGATATCAGATATATTTTTAGTTTGCAGTGGGGGAAGGGTAATGTGGGGGTAACCAGGAAAGAATGGAGAAAGCCCAACCCTATTTCATTAAATCCCCATGAATATGCAAAAGAGGACTAATTGCCCTCTTCAAAAACTAATCATTCTGAATTTTACAAGCTGAATTATAAAAACTGACACACACTTATTTTTCTCTTTTATTATATTTGTAAGCATTACTCCTTCTGCAAAGAAAATCAAATCCTATTTTTATCAGGTGCTGTCATCTCCCGTTTTCTCGCTCCGACCCCGGTTCTCCCCTCCCCTTTTGCTGAATGTTGCAGCATTGCCATGTGTATTAATTGCCCTGTGAAATGCACTTGAAGTCATTAGAATTCCCCATTCAAAACTATTATCTTGTACCATTATGCCTTTGCATTATATTTATTTAAATGTGCCTCTTCTGAATTAGCTCGTTTTTAACAGCTAGCCATGCCTGAAATATTGTTCCCATCCAAGCTGCTCTCATATCATTTTTCTCTCCTCTGTGGAAGAGACGTGCGCACTCCAGCCTCCCGTCCTCACAGGGGCAGCTTTGTTAGAAGGCAAAGGCCGCTTTTGTGTAGCAAGCTTCCTTGAGAAGGGATCCCAGGCTGAGGCTGTTTCCTCCATGTGGGAGCCTGGGGGGTCTGGATTAGGCACAGCTCCTCCCGAAAGCAGGTTGCTTGCTACCTGTTGTACTGGCTCGTCATTTCTTTTCCAGGCACCGACAGAAGAGAGGAAGAAGTCAAACCCAAGTCTCTAGTGGCTTATTTGCTCTTGGGCTCTGAACAGTCCAACGGTGATGCCCGTTGTCACAGGCAACATCCCAGGAGTCATGCACTATTCACGTGGCCATCCTGCCCCCGGGGCAGAGATGGATCAGATTGCTGCTCAAATTCTCTCCCAGACCTGAGTGCCTCAGGACTGCTTAGAAAGTTCTGATACCACTTCTTTGAACTTTCTCTACTAAGACTAAATTGATGTCTCCATTTATCCAACTGTCCCTTCACTTGTCCACGAGAGAACAGACTTCTAATGCCATGTTGTTTCCTATCAGACCAGTTTAAAAAAAAAAAGAGAGAGAGAGAGAGAGAGAAACTTTTGGTCTCACATTAACCCTTAAGATCCCCTACTTCACTCTGTCCTCCTCGACAGTGGAGACCACACCAGACTTGCTGAGTCCTGAGGGGAAAAAGAAGTGACTGGGACTCAGGAAGTGCAAGAAATTGACTGAGCTTCCCCCATGAGAAAGCACTCAGCATACCTTGTGGCTCTTCCTATCCAGCTTCCTTCCCTTGTCAGGATGCATCCCACACAGCCACAGCTTCTTCCTTGAGGGGAAGGAAGGTCCCTCCCAACCTTCAATGAAGAACGTCTGGACGACCATGCCAGAGTGCTTCCAAGGGAGACCGTGGTGCTACAGGGTCTGCACTCCTCTCGCACTTGCATCTTGGAGACCTTCCCGCCCAGCCCGATCCCCTGAGAACACAGCGACTGTAGGGATGACCTTCTCCCTCATAAATATATTTTTCTCTAGCAAGTAACAGCCAGAAAAAGCAAACACATCCCTTGCTTGCTATTTCAGCCCACAAGTCAAGACCTCCATTAACAATGCTTTCTTTCTCAAACAACCAACACACACAAGATTGCTTCTCTTCTAGAGAATGCCTAGGGATTGCACAAGTGGCTAAGGGTCACTGTCCTTGAATGTCCAAGTACCAGGAAATGTGGAGCATGATGAATGTCCGACTGGGCTAGGATAGGGGTTGGTGGAGGAGATGGATAAGAATGAGACACACCCCCATACCTGTGAGGCATTGGCCCCACTGTAGAGGGGGAGGCACTGAGCAAGGAGATGGGATAAAATACTTTTTTTCCCTTTTTTTTCTTTTACTTTTCAAATAATTTTTTTCATTCTACTGTCAGATGACCCTATTCATTAATTCATTTTCTCCATGAAGACTACTGAATATTTAAAACAGGGACCTGAGATATGCCCAGTGATTTCATAGTGGGGTTATATCCGGCTTAATTTCCTCTTACAAGGACTCTTCTGACACAACCAGCAGCCTTTTCCGTATTCCAGGATGGCCCCATCGTTCACTGCCACATGGACACAGCAGCCCGCTCCCCCAACCACTTCTTGTCAAGACCCCTTCTCCCCCTACATTCCCGCTGGCGAAGACCAAATTTGTCCGTGTGTTGAGGGGGAATTTGGAGCTGAGTTGCAGGTAGAAGGAACTTTCTCCTAACTCAAAAATTCTGCTGTAGAATTGCCCTCAAACACTGGCCCAAACCTTGGGCAAGAGATGGGGTGTTTGACTGGGGTGAGGAACTTGTCTAAGTCTCTGGGTCTCTAGGTGTTTTCCTGGGTTGGGAAACAGGTGATTTCAAGTGGGAGGGTTCATGGTGCGCACAGCTGGGGTTCCAGCCAGGAGCCTAATTAATCTCTCACTAGTCGAGTGCTTTTGTTGAAGAAACCTCAATTATGACTGATCATCTCATCTTTAAAACAGAGATGATTCTATCCAAATGCACGGGGCTGACCTGAGAATTAAATGTGCTAATATTTGTAAAATTGTTTTTTACAACACTCTAAGTGGCAGGCCTTTTACTCGGGCTGACTGGAGGCAGATGTCTTGACAGAAAATCTCTGGAGGTTGCTCCCAATAGAAACATTCTATGATTCTTCTAGCCATTTAGTAGGGCTTGAGATAAATGGCCGCAGCTGCTCTCTCCTGAGCCACTGGCCTTTTCTTGCTGTTAGCTGCTGATCACCCCAGAGGCCGCTAGGTGGCACCTCCCTTTAAAATCTCTCCCCACTTTCCCCTAGTGAACTGGATCTTTTCTGAAGCAAAAAAGCATCTTTGAGGGATTTAGTCAACCTAGAGGAAGGATTTTGGAGTCAGTCCTGTCCCCTTCATGGTGACAGAAGACCCTTGCAAGAGTCGCCGCGGGGACTCTTGAATTTAAGAAAGATGCATAAATTAAATACACCACACTGTCTTCCTTGTTACCTGTCTGTAGTAGTAACAAGAACGTGAAGTGGATTTGCAGACCTGTCCTTTGTAGTCTGCCCGGAAAAAAAACTGTTGAGCCATTCTGTGAGGTCCTGGAGGGAAAGCTCCTTGGGAAAGAGAGCGATGTGAGGGACAGTGCCTGCAAAGCCTCCTTCTTGTTCCGTCACAGGGATGCATGTGTCTAAACTCACTGCAGGCGCCCTCTGTCACAGAAAGCTCCTTCTCCGATCCCCTCACTGTGTGCTGGAGGCTGAGTCCAGAACAAACAATTTAGTGAAAGGACCACTGAGCCCCAGGGGTCTTCACTCAAAGTTAGACAAAGGAGACTTCCAGAAGCTGTAGAAACACTCGGCAGGGAACAGGATACTGACCGTCTGGTCAGGTGTTCCGCACACCAACCACACGGTCTTGTTCTCTCTGCATCTGTTTCCTTATCTGTCATATCAAGGATCTGAGTCAGGGGACTTTTGATATTCCCTTCAGGGACGCAAATTCTCTGAGCTCGTGTAGTTATGTAGGTGGGTCACGTATCCAGTATGTAACCAGGACAGTCATCTGCTTGTTGCCTCCTTAGGGTGTTGGACAAGGATGCTTGTCTTGAGAAGCCTGCATCCACATCTGTATCAAACTATGCTCTTCCCGGGCGCCTGGGTGGCTCAGTGGGTTAAAGCCTCTGCCTTCGGCTCAGGTCGTGATCTCTGGGTCCTGGGGTCCAGCCCTGCATTGGGAGCGGGGAGCCTGCTTCCTCCTCTCTCTCTGCCTGCTTCTCTGCCTATTTGTGATCTCTGTCTGTCAAATAAATAAATAAAATCTTTAAAAACAAAACAAACAAACAAACAAAAAAACTATGCTCTTCCCAAGTAATTCAGATACAGCCGCTGCTTTTCTTCTCCTAGCCCCTTAAGAATGGTTCAGTGGGTTTTCTGGACAGAGTACAATGGACAGTGATGAAAATCCACTCAAGTTCTTATTATTGCTGAAAGGTAATTAGGAACAAGCAGTAAGAGGTAGTGTGTTTAATTTAGATGTGCTTCTCAAATCCAAATTCAATCTATCCTCTCCCCTCCCTTAGCCCCCATACAGACACCAGCGTATGGCTCTGTGCTCTGTGATTACTTAGCAAATGCAACTGACTGACTGACATCACGTAGAGAAAAAAAGAATTCATCTAGATAAAAATTTTGAAACACTGATGTTTGGCCTAAGACTAATAACGAGAATAATACTAGCTAATATTTATTGAACATTAGAAGCTGAGCAAAATAAGGACAGAGATTTCTATCTGCTTGCTAATTGCTTTATCCCAGACACTCAGATAATGTCTAGGACGTAGAAAACACTCAATAAATTTTTGCTTAATAAATAAATAAATGAATGAATGAACACTTACCATAAATTTGGTTTTATAGATTCTCTTGAGAAGTGTTACTATTACTCTCATTCACATTAGGGAGGAGGGAACCAAACCTAAGAAAATGCAAATAATTTGCAAAGTTCTCACGACTAAGCATGGGCAGCACTGGGACTCATACAAGTTGGTTTGGTTCCAAATCTACTTTAACCAGAGGGCTATATACTCTCTGAAAACACTATCATTTTCTTTAATAACTAATCTGAGGCAAGAGTATATGCTCTTTTATGATCCATTAATAGATTTCTTTTAGCAAGAGAAAAAGGCAGAAAAAGATCCTCTCCTGTCTCCCCAAACGTACACAGAGAAGAGGTCAAAACTTCCATTTCTCTGAACATGAAGGCTCAGCACCAGTCAATTTGCAAGTTCGTACACTAGGTGGCGAAAAGCAGATTAGCACATGTTTTATTAAGGGCATGTAGTAGGATTAAGCACAGATTAAGTGTTTTGTATGTGTTGGTTGAAGGATGGAGTAGAGAACACTGGAAACATACATAATAGAAAGAACTTTGGCTTGCAAGAAGGGGATTGGAAAAGGACCATGAACAGGAGGACCATGTGATTAGTTTCCTCCCCATCATTCTTGTATTTGTTCTACAGACATCCATTGGACACCTAATTCATGTCATCTACTCTCCTCAATGCTGAGGACCCAGAAATGAACAAGACAATGTCCTTGCCTTCTTACAGAGCTTGGGTGCTACAGGGATACCATGGATTCCAAACATATTTGTTTGGATTGATTCCAAGCATCTTTCTCTCAGCCCTGCTAACTAAGATTGAGGGAATCCTACTGGAAGTTTTGTAAGGATCTTCCCAAGTCCAAAAACAAACAAAAAAGCATGAATTGAGTTCTCCCTTCTTAATTATTTCCAGTACATTAAAATAATTGTCATAAATTATATTCTACCTTTGTCTTCTGTTTTTTTTCCTAATCCTTCATTGGATTTGAGAAAATAAATGCTCAAACCAAATTGGATATTCTAAGACTATCTTTGATTACAGTTAACTTGCACAAAAGGAAAGTAATCATATGCTCATTGCCAATGCTTGTCAAAAAACTATAAACTTGATGTTGAAAGAGACCTTAGAGATGATGGATTTTAACTTGAGAAAGCAGTCCCATTCCTTCTCTGGGCTTCAGTAGACTCATTTGTAAAATAGAAGTTTTACAAATGAGTCTACTGAAGCCCAGAGAAGGAATGGGACTGCTTTCTCAAGGTCAGAGAGACAATTTAAGTAATAGCCCTAGACCTTCTGTCTTCTATTACCTAATCCAGGTTGACACTATTGCAAGGCTTTCAACAGAGAAGCAAAGACGATGAAGAAACTTTAGGGGAAGAGAGCAATATAGGTTATCTCAAGTACACTGGGTACTAACTGTGTGACTGGCCACAGCTTGATTTTTTTTTTTTTTTTCATGACAACAGTCAGTATGCTCAAGGCATCCTTTTCCAGAGGTGTCTGCTTCATATTTAGCAGAATGGCAAGAATCAAATGTCAGTTGGTAGTCCCTGGCCTCCCTACCACATGCCTAGACCTGTAGCGTCACCTTCAGGAAGTTCTCGAAGCCTTCAGCCTCTCCACACTTGGACTAAATTTATGTCAAAAGCCCACAATCTAGTCATACTCCTTCTTCACGCTTGCGAAGATACTAGGCTGTCTCTTAGATCAAATCCAGGCTTCAGAATCTGACATTGAAGGACTGACCCAATGTAAATAGCCGTGGTTTACTAACTTTATGTCCTGTGCCACACACCTGCCTTACATTTCCATATGGCTTCTCATTTGCCCCCAAGTCCAAGGAGTTCGGTGTGATACCTATGAATGTTATTTGCCAAGCATATTCCTGTCTTCTTCTGGTGAACACACTGTAAGACTGGACTTTTCCAAACTCCTTGCAGTAAAGCATGCTTGATTTGAGAGGAAGAGAAAACACATGATTCACAGGATATCCCTGCCCCTTTGTCCCAGGATGGGCATGAAGTATGAGAGGGAAAGAAACCTTTTTGAAACTACAGAGACACAGGATTATTTGTTAGAGCAGCATGACCTAGTCTGTCCTGACTGGTGCAGCTGTTGTTATCAGTCTCATTTTACAAAGCCGGACACTGAGCCTCGGCAAGGTATTGTAATTTGCATCTAATAATCAGTAGAGTAAGGATTCAACTTCAAGCCCTAACATCTGATCCTGAAGCTAAGGATCTTTCTACTACAAAAAGGTGTCTATCTAGCCAGGCTGGACCTCAGAAGTGGCTTCTCTGCTTTCAATCTCTTAAGTGTCTGATATTGGTTATTAAATTTTTATTGTTTGTCTTTCTATATACCATTTTGATCTTGTTTTTCACTAACTCAAAACCTCCAGGATTCTGTATCCCCTCTACAACACATGGAAGAAAAAACACGCAGTAAGAAATCAGGTCTTTCCTTTCAAACAACTGCTTGCTGCTGCTTCCACTGCACAAGACACTGACATCACATATATATTGTATTAATCCACAGAAGCCAACAAAAAGGGGTAGGACAGGACTAGAGATCACCTTCTGGCTCATCCTGTAGATGAACCAGAACTTTGGAAATCATTTTTACTTTCTGTGTACAAACTCACCCTTCAAAATGTATCTGGAGAAATCATTTCTATCTCATTGTAAGCTACATCCATTTTCGAACTTTCTCAGACACCTTAATCACTATGCTTCTCTCCTTTATTTCCCACAAGAATAGGGATGGCCCGGCTCTCACCTGCAAAGGAATTCCAAAAAAAAAAAAAGAAAAAAAGAAAAAAAAAAAAAAGAAAAGAAAGAAAATAACCCAGATCGAATCCATCCATTTGGAAAGATTCAACCACTTCACCACCACCTACCCTAGGTTGAGTTCTGATTTCCCATGGTACCTACATGCTCTCTTGAAATATTTCTCAGCATTGATATTTACAGAAAAATAATAAACATAATCCACATTGGCGCACATATTGATCTCCAGATTTCACTGACATTTACGAATAAATGATGGATTGCCTTTTTTGTGAGCCTGGCTGAGCTGACCTACGTGGCCTGTACATAATTTACTTTTGATTAAAGGAGTGCTTCAACATCGAGATTCTGTTTGGGAACGCTGAGCAAGATCGATACGTTTATGACACAAACTTTCAAACAATGTACTCTGAGCTAGCAAGAAGTCTCTGCCGTCAGCTCACCTCAGACTGACTGGGGGGTGAGGCGTGAAAGGAGAGGAAAGGCCTAGAATTCCTGAGAGTTAAGTACAGGACACCATGGAGAGGCTGAAACAGTGGTTTTGCTCTTTGTAGCTTTGGTCTTAAACTGTTGTCAAGCAAGTCTGCTATCAAGGATTTTGAGGGCCCAAGATTCCACTAGAGGAATGAGGGGGAACAGTTATGGCAGTTGATTACAAAGAGCAAACCTTCTGAGAGGGCTGGACATCTTCTTATCCAATGTTGTGTATCTTTCTCCCCACCCTGGAGAGGCAGAACTTACCTCAAAGACAATGTCATTTATTTTCAAACATTTGAAGCTGAATGTTTTCAATGTGTTCTCTAGTTTGCCATACTCCACACTAGCTCTTATTGCCTCGAATTGGGCCTGTTTTATTAGGTTTTGCTCCTGTGTCTTCCCTGAAGGCATTTTGTGTTATCATTCTTATGTTATATTGCTTTGGTGATGGTTTTTTTGAATGTCCTGGTCCAAGAGGATATCTTTATTCTCTTCATGATTATATCACTAATACTATGAAATGATGATGATAATAATAATGATAATAGCTAACATACATGGGACATGTACTATCTTAATCTGTTCTGGCTGCTGCTGTAACAAAGTACCATAGCCAGGGTGGCTTATAAACAACAGAACTTTATTTCCTACAGTTCTAGATACTGGGAATTCCAAAATCATGGCAGCAGGAAATTTGGTGTCTGACAAAGTTCCCCTTCGGGTTGAGACTGCTGACTTCTAGCTCTGTTCTCACTTGGTGGAAGAAGCTAAAGATCTCTTTTATAAGAACTCTAATCCCATTTAGGAGGGCTCTACCTTCATGACCGAAGCACCTTCCCAAACCCCACTTCCCAATTGCATCACTTTGAGCATTAGGTTTTCAACATATGAATTTGGTGGTGGGGGAGACAAACATTCCTATCATAGCATATCCCTGCCTCTCCGTGCTCACAAGTCTCTGAGGGAGGTAGTTAGTACCTCCCATTTTCACAATGAGAAAGTGAAGACTTTGCCCACTTGCTCAAGATGGCATGGCTGGTGACTGGCACCATGTTCAAACAAGATGTGTCTCACCCCTAGGCTTTCTGCTCAACCATTTCACCTGATGCCTCTTCCCTAGTTCCAGAATAAACTCCATGAAGACAGGAGTTATATGTGCCATATCGCTCTAGCCCCAGTGCCTACATGTTGAAAATACGCACTTGGTAAGTGGGTGATTCTATAGCTGAAGTTGAAAGGAGCCCTGGCCCAGCAAGTATAACTGCATAAGGATGGACCTGGCTAAATGGGGTAATGGGAACAATGGGTGGGAGAAGCCTAACCCCCAGCCCACACTCTATACTCACCAACTCGAGCATCCTAGCTGTTGGCTACATCAACCTGGAAGAAGGAGCACCTTTTTCTAATTTGTACAATGATATCATATGCGTTAATGGTGGCCTTCATGGAGCTTCAGGTAATTCAGACAATTGGGATCCTTAGGGGGAGCCCACAGCCAGTGACTCGAGGGATCGAGGTCAACACTTGGCATTCCAGGGTGGACAATGGAAGTGAAAGAAAAAGCTGAGTAGTGATAGACACTTAGTCACAAAGGACATGCTGTATGCCTAGAGCCAACAGAGGTTTTCTGTCCCATTTTTCCATTCATATTCCCCACATTTTTTTCATTCTTCCTTGTGTTCTCCAGAGTAGAGCCTATACCGAAATCTTTCGTCTCCTCTTGAGCCTCCTTTCTTTTTTGCCTCCAACAGATTTTTATCATGCATCTGCTATGCCCCAGGCACCTTGCTAGAACTGGGCATAGAATATTCCAAAGACAGATCTGGTCCCTGCCTTTGTGAAGCTTGCAATCTAGTGGGTGAGGGAAGAGCGTAGGATGGCCATTGCGCAATTCATTATAATACAAATATGCTTTTCAGAGTAACAATCAGTAATAGTCATCATTTATTGAGGGATTAAGGCACGTGGAGAATTTTGGTGAGCACCTTTAATGCGTTATCTCATTAGCCTTTACAAAACACTACTATGCATTATCTCCTTTCTTTAAGGGCTTTACCCCGGAAATATCATCCTAAATACGATGATGAGAGGTAGTTCAAACTTTTTCTTCCTATCAAATGCACCACTCATAATCCCTTGGTTATTTCATGTATTTTTCTGTATTTGCTTGAATTTTAGTGCCAACATTATCTCTTCTATCTATCTCCAAAGATAAGCCGGAGAAATTCAGCTTCCAAGACACTTTAATGTCCTGAAGTCACAGCTTTTTATTTCATAGCTCTGCATAGCTTTTGCCAGCTTTCCCCTTTGATGTGCGAGTCACTGATTACCCTTCCCCTTGTTGCTGAACCCCATCCCCACCCCACCCCTCACTGTGTATGACTCTTGCAGGACTTACTCCGTAAGAAATAACCCGAGTCCTTACCTCTAAAGCAGAGCCATCCTTCTTTGGCATTCTGTACCTAATGTTGAAGATATAGCTGTCATTAAAGTAGAATTTAGACTTCCATTAGTATGGTTTATGACTGTCTTTTTTGCAACTTCCATATGGAAATATCATTCCTTTGGGCTGAGCCACAGAATGGCGACTAGTGGATGCTGTATTCAAGTAGAGCATGTCAACATAACACATAAACCATTGTTGTTTACGTGTTATGGAGACTGCACTGTTTTATGGGCCATCTTAGTAGAAGAACTAGTGTGGGATCACTCTCCTGTATGACAGGGTGGCAGACTTGAACCTGAATGAAGTCCCATGGTACGAAGAGAATTAGAAGGTTAATATTTAGAGAATTCATAACACGTACCAGACATTGTGCTAGAGACTTTATATATGTTATAGTCTATTCCTCCCCACAAAAAAACTTGAGAGATGATATTATGATTGCTATTTTTTTAATAAATTTTATTTTTATTTATTTATTTATTTGACAGACAGAGATCACAAGTAGGCAGAGAAGCAGGCAGAGAGAGGGGAGGAAGCAGGCTTCCTGCTGAGCAGAGAGCCTGATGTGGGGCTCAATCCCAGGATCCTGGGATCATGACCTGAGCTGAAGGCAGAGGCTATACCCCACTGAGCCACCCAGGCACCCCAATAATTGCTATTTTTATTATTTATTTATTTGACAGACAGAGATCACAAGTAGGCAGAGAGGCAGGCAGAGAGAGAGGGAGAAGCAGGCTCCCCGCGGAGCAGAGAGCCCAAAGCATGGCTTGATTCCAGGACCCTGGAATCATAACCTGAGCCAAAGGCAGAGGCTTTAACCCAATGAGCCACCCAGGCACCCATAATTGCTATTTTTAAAGTTTGAAAATTGAGTTTCAGTGAGGTTAAGCCATATTTCCAAGATGATTTGGTTAACTAGTAGGAGAGCCAGGATTCAGAATTAGGCCTAAAAAAGCACTGAAGCACTCCCACTTCCATTCCCATACCATCCTGCACTGATTTCTAGAAGACACCAGGAGAGAGTGGGGCTGGTGACCTGTGGGCCTTAAAGTATGGGGGGCCAGTGCATTAGCATCACCAGAGGACTTGGTAGAAATATATTCTTGGGTCCCATCCCAGACCACCTAAAGCAGATAATCCAGAAGATGGGGCCCAGAAATACAATTTATCAACTATTCCAGGTAAGCTAAAGCTGGAGAACCACTGGCCTGCCTCATTCTTTGAACCTTACTGGGTATTAGTCGCCATATTTTGCCTATCAAGTGAGAAGTTAAGAAAATTCCTTTGGAAGCAGGTGAGAAGATGCCAGCTGGCTGAGAAATTCTTGACATTTGTCCCGGTAAAGGAGAGGTATCGAAGTAGACCATACTTGTGGGGTGCAGAGTGGTGGACCTAGAGTCCACCATCAAGAGCATTAGCAGTTTTCTTAGAAAAAGGGGCATAGGACTGAGGAAAGCTAGCCAGAATGTTGTGGGATTTCCAGATTCAGAAAAGTGATTATACATCATCCCCCAGTTTTTTTCCTTATACATTTCTCTTTTAAATGCCAACCTCATCTTTCCACTAAAGAGAATCAAGAGAAAAAGTTTTGTCTACATTTCGGCTGATATGGACAAGAGACTTTGTGGGGGTGGCTGGCAAGAAGGTGTTTGACAAAATCATAAGGAGCACCTAGGATCCTACTTTTCACATGAGTCTCCTTCTCAGTAGTTTTTCTCTCTTTAATTTGTGTCTGTGTGCTGAATGTGTGTGCGTGTATGTTTTACATGATAAGGCTGGGGAAGCGGCTGTTGTTTGTGTTTATAATTTATTTTCATAATGGTACCTATTCCTTAGAGGCTGATCTGGGGCTGAAACATGAAGATCATTGACAGGACAAAGATGAAGACACAGGCAAGACAACCTCAAGGAATTTAGGGAACCTGGTCTTACAGTAAACCTATCTATGGAACAGCACTACTTCATACTTAACAAAGAGACATGTGATTAAAATCATATCAAATATAGCCTTGCATTTAGAATCTCTCTCTCTCTCTCTCTCTCCCAAGGTCCCTCCCTATCTCTAAAGACTTGGAGGGAGTTTAAGGGAGTGTATAATATCATAGAGGTCAGTCAGTCTGTCTCTGAGCTGTGCCCTGGAGAACTTTTTAACTGAAGTATCCTTTTAAAGATACAACTGAGATCCTATTAGTCCTTACTCAGAATTCTTCAATAGTTCCACTACCTGCAGAGTAAAGTCCAAAATGTTCAACATGAGACACACTGCACACCCAGAATAACCTGATCCTTGATCCTACCTTATGCCTCAAGCACACCAGAGGACTACCCTGGCTGTTCCCTACAAAGTCTGGACTCTTTCATGCATCCTGGGCTTTACCTCTGCTGTTCCCTGGATGGATGTTCTGCCGGTCTTTCCTCTTCTGTCTACTGAAATGCTGCTCATTTGTTGAGATCTGTCTGATTGCTGCCTCCAGAGTGTGGCTCCTTCACTGATCATCCCAGGCAGAAGGAAGGGCTCTGACTTCCTCTCCCACAGCATCACTCCCTTTGCTCCCAGTTTCAGCCCCCAGTAGCTGTTAGGCAGGCAGGCCATTAAACTTGTCTGATACTCAAGTTTGCTCAATTTGCATTCCTTCTAGCTCCGCATGTTGAGCAGATTAAATGAGATAGTACTATAACGTGCTGAACACAGAGCACTTAAACGTTCCTTCCTCTCCCTTTCTTGTTCCTTTATAGTACTTTTCCACTCTGGCCATGAGATTTATTCACTCTTAGCTTGGCTATCATGTCTTTAAAGTGGAAAGGTCCTGAATGGCAGAGGTCATCTTCTTCAGCATCACTTTCCCAAGATGCATTGCCCTGTACCCTGCATTTAGACTGTACTGCTCAGCCACCTCCCGGATTTGTATTCACATGCTCTCCAGATCCACCTGACACCAACCGATGGTGACTCTCTTTGCTCGTTTGCTGACTTACTAAATTACTCCAATATAATCTCCCCAGTGATGATGGGGGAGAGTCGAGGGAACACCCTGTGGGCCACTGTGTCATTGTTCACAATCTCTGCCCCTCTCCATAGTGTATATTACACATCTCCGTCTTTGCTACGCCTCCCTGCTTTATTGACAGGCTCAGCCCATGACTGGCTTTGGAAAGAGGATTGCAAGTGGCTACAAAATACACCCGTCTAAGCAGAGGTGTTAAGTACTCTTGAATTATTGGCCTGGAGGCTCCTACCATAACAACAGCATCTCTCAGAAAGTGGCCACTCCAACCTGGCTTCTGAAGGAAAAGGTGGGTGAAGCTGAGCCCAGCTGCCTCATGGAGACTCACAACCCTCACAAAACATGGAAATGAAGGAAACGCTGCTGCTCTAAGCCCCTTCAAAATGAGAATTGTTGCTGCAGCAAAAGCTACGTAGCCCACACCTCCAAATTCCCATCTGCAGGGTTGGCTCTGGGCCCAGGCATTCAGACTTCCTAGGCTCTTGCTCCTGAACTCCCCGCTCTCCGAGATTTGCTTTTATAAAGCTCCATACCTAAATGGCAGCATGTACTGTAACTAAATGTGACCATAAAGAGGGAAAAGTTATAATGTTGTTTCAGAAAATTGTTGTTCTCATTACCTACCTTATTGCCATATGTTCTAATCTAAAGCACTACGACATGGGGAATTATGGTGACACGAAGATGAAGCGATGTTCTAGCTAACGATACCCCCCAAATATTTATTCTAGTTCCCTCCCCAGCGGTACCCACATGCATAATTGATGTCAGCTTCCTCAATTAGAAGTCCAGGGCATAAAGAAAATGAGGACGAGGCCATTTGCATTTTTGAAGCCTGACAAGGAAAGATTAAAATCTTTTATGAGTTCTCCCTTATCATCTGTGGAATGTGGCACTCCTATATTTCATTTTCTCAGGAAAAAATAGTGTTTGCATTATTTGGAGAAAATCATTACGAATGCAACTAGTCAGCAGCCGTGGTAGGCCCTGTTACATTACCATTTCTGAGTTATGTTTTGTACTTGGCTTTCTCCACAAACTCTTTTTTTTTTTTTTTTTCTTTCCAGATTATGAGTAAGGAAAGGGATAAAATGCAGCTGCTGTAGCACTACCTGTGCACTGGACATGGTACCTCAGAGAAGCACAGCTTGCAAAGCAGAGATTCCTGGGAGATGGGAACTGGGCCCTCCAGGGATGGGAATCCTGGCCAGCAAAGCCGGCCCTGAATTGCAGCCAAATCCCATCCTCCCGCACTGCTAATGTGGGCAAACTCTAAGAGCAGAGAAGTCACGCCAGACTGGCTTTTCACATGATTTCGTCCTATAATCTCAAGAGAACTACTGCATTTTGGTGACATCTGTGTGGCGATGCTGGAGAATAAGGATTAGGGCCCATACACCGAAGAGAAAGCCCCCTGGCATTGCAGCCACACGGAACTGGCTTCAGACCCCAGTTCTTCCACCGTTGGCTGAGCAACCTAAAAAACATACTCTCTTTCTGAGCCTCAGTTCTTCACACATAAAAAGGGACAATGATTGAGAAACAAACAAACAAATAAACAAAACAGGTTGTGAAGAGAAGTGAGTGTAAGTAACTTACTAGGAACAAAAGACATTCAGCAAAGGTTATTTACTGAATTACTTTATAACCTTACTTTATAATGAAAAGGTTTTGCTTTGTTGTCATTGTTGTTTTTAGACAAGAGAAACGTACTCTGTTAAGCCAGAGCATATATTTACGAACTTACCTGCTTTCTCTTTCAGTAGTCACTTCCCAGAAGGCAGGAACTCTGTTGCTTTGTACGACTGCAACCCCAGTGCCCAGCGAGCACTATCTGGGATGCAGCAGTCACAGAGTTAAATGATTGGTGAAGGAGTGAATGAATGAGTGAAATTTCCCAAGATACATTCTTAGATAGTGTTGCACTTTAATTATGAAACCAGGTGGGCCTGAGGACAAAGTTTGTGCTATTGCCACTCTACAGCTTGCACCTCATAGCTGAATCCCAGTAAATACTGATGCCAGTGCACGGATGGATGGAGGATCATAAGTCACTGGGCTTCTCCTCTGCATCCTGGGAACCCAGCATCAAGCCTTATCCTCTCTCTCTCTCCAGGGTCACCAAAGACAATGAAGGCACTTGGAGCCAGAGTTTGGCTGCTGATTTGAATTTTAGTGCAAGATGCGGAAGGACATCCAGGTCATCTCTTCTTGCACCAACTTGATATCTATTGGGCTGATAGGAGCAAACTCAGTTTACGGCAGGTAAGGTCAGCATCTGAAACTGCTAAAGGAAGGGGTGGGGTGGAGAAGTCATCTATTTGCAGATCTACGATAGATGTTTTAAATATTCTGTTAAAGCATGGTCAGTTTTAGTAGTTCTAAGTCAGAGAAAGTGTATCTCAGAGTTGCTGCAGTGTCTGCTGGCCAGACCCCAGTCACCCTGGAAATTATTTATATGCATACACGGAGCTGATGGTGCCAAGCATTGACATGTCTGGTTTATGTGCTCCAGTAGTGAGGACCTCGATACATTTTTAATTAAAAAACAATTGATAGGGTTGAAGCTATAAATCTCTTCTTGCTGAAAGGAAAACTTAACAAGAGTTTCAGTTTTGTGGAAGGGAGGTAGAAAATATTTTTGCCAATGAACATTTTTTTTTAAATTTCTTTACTACTGTGTGACTGCTCCTAGACTTTATGATTGTTTTCTCTAAAGGTAATATTGTTAACTTACTGCCAAGTCTGGCCCTACGAGGTTTAGCACTAAGTGATTTCAAATGCGAAGTTAACTCACTACTTTAGAAGCCTACTTAGAACATTATGGAAGGGAAGGAAAGCTCACGTGGGAATCTGAAGACGGGGATCCTCTCTCTTCAGTCACTATAGTCATTCATGTCCTCCCTTTATTAGAATTACATAGTCACACCTTGGCTATGTGATGTGGAAGTAATGTCCACTAGAATGGATGGAGTATATTTCTTTGACACACTGATTTTGGAGTCAGCATATGTGATTTGATTCAGCTGATAGCATGTAGGTGGAAGTTAAATAAAGCATTTCAGTTCTGAGCTGAGTTCTCAAGCAACAGCACATTTTTCTACCTGCCTTCCTATACTGCAATGCTCCACTATAAAAAGAACATACCCCTGGCACCTGCTGATCCAAGGGTGAGAGATGTGTATAGTAGACCTGGACCCAGCCAGAAGCTTGTAGCCAAACCCAACAGAGCCTGGTCAAGATCAGCCCAGCCACAACTGAGTTTTAGAGTGGTTTGTTATACAGCAAAACCCAACTAATATTCCAATAACAAATAACCAGCTAATCCCAACCAAGGCCTCAGTTTTCTCCTGTGCAAAAACATGAGGGTTAAGCCAAATGTTCTCTAAGTTCTCTTCAATGTCTCTCCAAATTCTAGAACTTAGTGCCCATAAAAGGTAACATGAAATCCTAGAAAAACCTCCCTTAGGTGAATGCTATTGGTTGCTAAGGAGAACTGAACCAGAAAATGTGTTTTTGTTTATTGTTATTTGTTCTTCTTCTAAGAGCAGGTTAAATTAAATGTGAGAATACAAATGCTCCAATTTATAACTTATGATAATTGTCTACCTTGTTAACTCACAATCTGAACCAATGTATCTTCTATGTTGGTTGTTAATTCCTCCTCAGTGAATTGCTGTACTTAAAAGAAATACTTCTTTATACAACAGAGATTCATGAACAACATATAAAATGCTTGTGCTTAAAAGAACACATCAAGTTTGGTTAAAATAAAAGTCATTCCAACTTATGAAGACAGTGATAATTTCTAATTTGAGTTTCTATTGACAATTAGGAAATATTCTAAACAATAATACACATTATATTATTTAATTCCTTAACAGTTTTTTAGAGATGGTATTATTTTCATAGACAAAATAACTGAATCCCCAATGTTTAAATGTCTTTTCTCAACTTACTGTCTTGTAAAAATTAAAGGCAGAGATTTGAATGTACATTTGTCTGACTCCAGACCTGAAGCCTGGGTTTCAGAGTTTTGTTCAGAAACCTCAGCCTACTGTCAGATGCAAAACAGCTATTTCTGTGAGATAGCTATATCTTTTGTTGTAATAGCTCACACTAGTTAACTTCTAACTATATATTAGCTTTGAAACTTCTGAACATCTTTTCACATACATGTAATGGGTAAGTTTCACATCACAAACTCCAGTGTGAAAAAAATGGAACTGTCTTTGAACTGTTAACTTGTACATCAAGTCTGATTTCCACCTGATTAGAACACCCCCACCATCTGGTGATTTTTGTATGATCCCCAAAATTAGAATGAAACATTTTGGGTATACATTCAACCATATTAAGAATTCATCCTTTAGTTTCCTTTCTGAGTGCCATCTAATATTTGGAAGAGAGGCAGGACCTATGAACATGCAAGGGGGTGATAAAATAAAAATGAGGGAGAAACATCACATTTGCTACTCACTGCCCTCCATCCTCTGCTGGTTCAGGGTACTGCTGTATGTTTCGTCATTAGTGTTGAGTCCCCAGGAATCAATGGCTTCTGTCCATGGTCCTGCAGTGATCTCTCATTATCAGAACTCACAGGCACCAATCTGTTCTAATCCAATCAGGCCACCAGTCTACCAAGTCTTCCTCAACCAGTCAGTCCTTTCCTGGGAGCTCAGAAAATTCCACAGGTTCCATTTGGCTGCTTCCGAAGAAATCTGGAAGGCTTTTTCAGATTCAACTTTGTTGGACATGGCATACCACCTTTCTGTTTTAGGACGGTTGCACCGTGGGGCATGTGGCCATTCTCCCATAATTCCTCAGACTTACCAGAATAATGAAGTCTAACTCTACTTTAGTCTGAGACCCCCTGGTCTTTCAGAGAATGGCCAGCTGGGGAGCTGGAAAAACACTGGGCCCCTTGTCAACTATCATCTAATATCTCCTCATGTCTCCACCCACCACCCCAGTCCTTGTCTCATTGTCTACATCCTCCTCATCCACCCCGCAACAACTTCTATCTTTATCTTCTCTCTGTGATTGGATAAAATGCTCTTCTGTTCTTTTTTTAGTCACTTGCTTATGGTATGCACTTTATGCCGTGGTTCCTTCAGGGCTTTACCTCTGATGCTTAAAAGGACTTGGCTCTTGCAACGCAACTGCTATAATTTAAAAATCCATTTAGAAACTCAAAAAGTCCAGGACCTACTGTTATTTTCCTTTTCTCTTTATATTACTGCTCTAATCATCTTAATCTTCCCTGAAGCAAAGGGTGCCACTGACTTAATAGAGGGAGAGTCCCAGAGTGCATTGTGGAAGTGAGGTGGGCATAGGGGTGGGGAGACTCTTGGGTAATAGCTCAAAAGAGTCATAGGCTGTAAAGGGATGCAGATGATAGTGAAAGCCATAAACACTCAATTTCTGAGGCTTCTCATTCATTCATTCAATAAATATTTGTTAAATGCTACTACATGTTGTCCTAGCAACTACATAAAGAACAATAAGCAAGGCAGGCAAGGCTGTGGCTTTCATAGAGCTCTTGCACTCTAGTTGGGGGAGATAATGAACATGCAAACAACTGTGTACGGTAATTAACATAGAGTAATAACTACTGTAAGAAAAGAGCGGATTGTTGATAAATAGAGAGTGGGGCAAGAGCAGAAGCAGTTCCTTTAGTTGGCTTGGATAGGGAGAATCATTGCTGGAGTTGAAACCTGAATGATGACAAGGAACCAGCAATGCAAAAATCTGGGTCCAAACACTCCACGGAGAAAGTGCAGAAAGTACACAAGCCTCTAGTTGGGAAGAATGGGATCAGGAAGAAAATCAGAAACATGTCTGGAGCATCGTGAATGAGAAGAGGGGGTGGTGGTGAGTATAAGAGGGAATCAGAGGTTGGGTAATCATCTTGCTAGCTACAGTGAAGAATTTGAATTTTATTCTAAGAATAAGACAGGTAGTCATTTTAAGACCATAAGCACAAGGACAACATGATCCAATTTACTTTCTCTTTAAGATTTATTTAGGGGTGACTGGGTGTCTCAGTCATTAAGCATCTGCCTTTGGCTCAGGTCATAATCCCAGGGTCCTGAGATCGAGCCCCACGTCGGGCTCCCTGCTCGGTGGGGACCCTTCTTCTCCCTATCCTGCTTACCCTGCTCGTGCTCTCTTTCTCACTGTCTCTGTCAAGTAAATAAATAAAACCTTTTTAAAAAATTACTTATTTGAGAGAGAAAGACAGTGGGGTGAAGGGCAGAGGGAGAGAGAGAAACTCAAGCTGACTCCACAGTGAACACAGAGCCCCAGGCAGGCCTAAACCTCACAACCCAGAGACCCAGAGATAAGACATGAGCTGAAACCAAGAGTTTGGACACTTTAACTGACTGTGCCACTGAGGCACCCCCAATCTACTTTTTTAAAATGTTGTATTGACCGGTTAGGAAATAGACTATGGAGAAGCAGGAGGGGAAGCAAGGTAACAGCACTAAGGCTTATTCATGACAAAAGCCACATTCAGGGCTAGCTCTCCACCCTAACAAGGTGCCCGATTTCATCAGCTACAAGGGAAGCCTTCAGTTTCTCCTCACTCACCTTCTGAGGAATGGTCACTGAGATGTAGCTACCTGAACTTCAGCTTTTTCTGTTCCTCTTGTATATCCAGCTGGAGCCCTTAGAAGGAAATCCAGGGAGTGTGTGCTCTGTAGACACTGGTTGGAGACTGCCATAAATTGAATTCTTTTATCTGATTTAAACTGAAGCTTTCCAAAGTTGATGGCAGGTAGGGTGGGGGTTGTGGGCCGATGGTCATCTGGAGAGGACTCTTCTCTCCTTGCTCCATTGTTTCCCCTCCAGCACTTATCTTAGTGCTAGGTACAGCTCAGGGAATCAAAAAATATTTGTTGATACAGGGATTGATTGATCCTGAAGACTTGAGTACATTTGTAAATATCCTTTGAGGCTCTTGCATCCCATTGGAGTAGAGCATCTCATGTTTTATTCAGTTCTTTCCCAATATGCAAATGCGCAGGTGTCCTGATGGCATATAGATAACATCATTATACATACACACTCACACTTACACACCAAAGAAATGACTGCTCACATAGAAGACACAATTAGAGGAAGATTATGTTTGAGAAATCTATTGGGGTCTAATGCAAGAAGGATTGGATGTGTTCCTCGATGCTGGTGTCCTCCTTCTGCCGGGCAGCCTTCCCTGCAGGCTCCACAAAACAAGAAATATTTAAGTTAGACAGCTTGATTTAGAGCAATAAAGACTAGAAAGCAACCAGGATATTTCTGAGTTTTAGCTCTACAATTCTTAGCTATATCATTGTAAGCAAGCCATTTAAGCAAACCAAACTTCACCTCCAGGTCTATAAAAGTGAAATAAAAATATTTGCTTTGAATAGCCCTTAAGATTGGAATGAAGCATCACCATCATGTAAATGGAAATAAGTTGCAAACTGTGAAGTGAAATGTGTGAGTGAGTTACAAGCTCACCATGGCTGCAGTCACAGTCTTACAGCCCAACCCTGCAGAGCTGGAAAAAAATAAGTCCATGTTTTTAAAACTGTGGAATCAGATCACTGGGTCCATTTCAAATTGCTATAAAAAGCATATAATTAACTTTCAGTATTTTACATTCCTTGACTATTCAGCAACAGCTGTTTCCATAGTTCTTCTGAGGTATTTGCGTTTTCCTCCTATTTTATGCCCCTTTTTTTCAATAATTAGATGTCTCCATCTCTCTCATTGAAGAGTATGTTGATGCTTTTTGATACTATTTATGAAGATGTAAGAAGTCACTTTTGTTCCTTATTCACATTTTCCTATTTCTTATGTATATTATTTGATCTTTATTTATTCCAGGGCTTTAAAATATCAAGATTGTGTGTAGGTGCCCCAGGCCCATAGAACAAGATATAATGTTTTTAAAGGGTTGTTTTCTTTTTATTTTGAGAATTAAAGGCATGAAATAAAAAAAAAATGTATAAATCCTTTGACAATCACCACCATATTATAAAAGTGAGACCTTTGACATAAAATAAAGACAATAAACTGAGCTTACAGAAAATGACTTCTTTTGATTGTTAACTTTGTTTGAATTAATATTTTGAACTGTATTTTTATATAAATAGGACTTTCCAGATGATTTAATGTTTAAAAGATAAAAAAAGAGAATATGGTCAAATTTTTGTCCACTTTGATTCCATAGCTGCTTAGCCCCATTTCCCACAGGCAATTGTTATCTTGTGAAGACTGCTGGAGATTTTATGTACAGCCGAATGTGTGTGTGTGTATGTGTGTGTGTTCTAGCTCTTTACTACACAAATGGTAGTATGCTGAATATACTATCCTTCCCTTCTCTTTTTTAACATAACTAATTTTAGAGAGTTCTCCTTATCAGCCCATAGAGTTCCTTATTCTTCTTTATGGCTATATAATATCCCATCATATGGATATCCCATAACTTATTTAACCAGTTTCCTACTGATAGATATTTAAGGTGTGACCACCCACTCACTCCAGAAAACAATCATCGGTGCTTAATCTTGTATAGTTACCATTTTTATTCATGTGAAAGTTTATATTTGGAATAAATGTCTAGCAGTGAAATTACTGAGTCTCAAGCTATGTTTATTATTGCCAAAAATGTGGGTCCAATATATACTCTTCCACAAAGGCCAAGAGTATGTCTCCCCACACTCTTAGCCAGACAGCAGGTTATGAAACTTTTGTATGTCTGACTATATGATAAGTGAGAAAAAATCTCTCTTTGTAGTCTTATTTCCAAGTCTCTCTCTTCTTTGAAGATTTATTTATTTATTTGAGAGAAAGAAAGAAAGCACATGAATAAGGGGAGGAACAGAGGGAGAAGAGAGAATTGTCAAGCAGACTTCCTGCCAAGTGAGGAGCCAACGTGGGGCTTGATCCGAAGACCCTGAGATCATGATCTGAGCTGAAATCAAGAGTCAGATGCTAACTGAGCCACTCAGGGGCCCCTCCACGTCTCTTAATGTGTGTGAAATTGAGTGTCTTTTCACATGTTCAATAGCCATATTTTTATTTTCTTTCATTTGAACTGTGAATTCATATGTTTTATCCATTTTTTTTCTTTTCGGATGTTGGGTTTTTTATTATTGATTTATATTAACTCTTTATATATTAGCGAAATTGGCTTTCTGTCTGTGGTAAGATTTGAAAGGTTTTTTTTTTTCAAAGTTTATCATAAAATTTTTGATTGCATATGGTGTTTTTGCCATAAATATATATTTGTTTTCTAATTTACTGTAGTTTAATACGTCAATCTTTCCTTTGAGTTCCTGAGATTTGCAATGTGATTAGAAAGGCCTTTAGCATGCTGAGATTATAAAACAAACTTTCTTTGGTTTCTTTTAGTAGTTCTATTGCTTTGTTTTTCACCCTTAAGTCTTTGATCTGTTTTCAATTTATCCCATTATAAGACTTGAAGCATGAATCCAACTTAATTTTTTTTCCATAAAGTGACCCAGTTTCCCCCAAAATTTATTGAATAATTCATCTTTTCTTGCTGATATGAAATGGAAATTTATCATATACTAAAGTTGCCTACATCGCCAGATCTATTTCTAGATTTCCAATTCTTTCTCATTGACTGCCAGTTTATTCATGTGCCAGAACCAAAATTTTAATGTTTGCAACCTGACAAGTTCATTTAATATCTGGTAATGCCAGTCATTCTCTCTCCTTTTTATTCATTTCCATTTTCTTCCTTTTCTTCATTCTTCTTTCCACTTGAGTTTCAGAATCAGCTTGTCTGCTTCCACAAACAGATTTTTTTTAACTTAAAAAAATTGGGATTATGTTAACTATATGTATCTCTAAGGAAAAATTGATAGTCTGGTGTTTCTGAGTCCTTTCATCTCAAACACACAATGTGCCTATCACTTTGCGCAAACTGTCACATATCCTCAGTAGCATATCTTGCACACTGCATGTGGGCACATGTACACATATTTATTATTAAATTTACTACCAGGCATTTTGTATTTTTAAAACCAACTGCTAACTGCATCTTTTCTTCTATTGGAGCTTTAGCTAGCTGTTTTTAACCTAAGAAAGCTATTGATTTCCTTCCTTTCATCTCACTGAATTCCCCTGTTTGTAATAGGTTTTTATTATATCATATGCAATTAATAAAAATGTTACAAATTCCTTTTTATGTTGTATGCCTCTACTTCCTGCCTCTCCCAGGATGGCAGGGAGTTTGCTAGTACTTCCAGATGATAGTGAAGAGCGGGGTGATGCAGGACACCACTACACCACTATTCTTGGCCCTGATGCTTTCTGGTGTTTCTTATTAAGCATGATGCTGGTTTTGCAGCCGAACTATGTTTTTTTACATTAAAGAAATTCCTCTTATTCCTATTTCATGAACTCTTCCTTTCATTTTTTTCCCTTTTTTGAAAAGCAAATCTAGGATATAAAGTACCTTTTTTCAGTACCTATGGAGAAACCCATCTGATATTCTCCTTTACGTCATAAAAATGATGAAATATATTTTCAAAGAACCACCTTTCTCTTCCTGGAATAAACCTTGTTTTGTCAGAGTCGCTTATATTTTTTATTTACTTAGGATCCTTACATTAATATTGATACATAGGATTCAGCTATAGTTTTACTTTCCTGTGCCATCCTTATCAGGCTTTGGTGTAAGTTTCATAAAAAGATTATCCTCAATGTTGGGAAGTCTTTCTTCCCACCACCACACCACCCTGCCTGTACTCAGAAATGATTTCAGTAAGATTCATTTTGTTCTTTAGACTTAGCAGAATTTTAAAAACTGGATTTTATGCCTTTGGTGTACTAACTCATGTGTACTAACTGGTCTGTTTAATGTTTCTAGTATATTTTCTAGTAGAGACTTCATTTTATCTGTTTTCCATTTTACTTGTATAAAACTGGGCTCTGCGATTTCTTTTAATTTCCTTTATATCTTCAGTGCTATGTCTTATCATTTCTTATTTTGCCTATTTGGGTTTCTTCCCTTTTTTCTTGTTTAGATTAGCCAACAGCTTCAATGTTTTATTTTACTGCATAATCAGTTTTTGAATTTATTCATTTCCCCTTCCAATTTCAACTCCCTTGCCATGATCATTTTCACCCACCATTCCTTGATTGCTGTCTGCTATGTCACGGTCCGACTCCTATCCTCCTGAGTTCTTGTACTTGGGTGTGCTCCTGTTTCATAGAAATCCTTGCTTTAAGTTTGGTTGTTCCTTTTTTTATTTAGGCAAAATATTGGACCATATTTTCAGGTCCTCCTTTCAGATTATTCATCTTTGAAGGAGGTGAGATTTGTTTGTTTGTTTGTTTTTTCAACATAACAGTATTCATTATTTTTGCACCACACCCAGTGCTCCATGCAATCCATGCCCTCTATAATACCCACCACCTGGTACCCCAACCTCCCACCCCCCTGCCACTTCAAACCCCTCAGATGGTTTTTCAGAGTACATAGTCTCTCATGGTTCACCTCCCAGGAGGTGAGTTTTTGTTTGTTTGTTTGTTTGTTTGTTTGTTTTCTCCAAACCAAAGATTTGCTGGAGGTTTATGTTGAGAGAAGTCAGGGCCATGTCTGAGGTTAACCAGAGTTCTCCTCTTGACTAGAGCCTGATATGTGAGTTCTTGATCCTTGATTTCTCTGCAGCCAAAGAATAAACAAAGGTGTATGGATTTCCACAGTTCAAGGTCAGATCCTCAGCAAACAGCTAAGAAATAGCTGACTGGTCTCCATGGCTCCTTGCACAGCGAGGCTCCACTCCCCGCATAGTCCCACTCCTCCCACCCCCTCACCCCCACCCAGCAAGTCAGGAGCCTCACGCCTCTCAGACTGTGCTGTTCACTCTTAGGATGCATCACCTGTGACTCTGAGACCTGAGTCCTCCTCATCCCCTTTCGGCATCCTCACCTTCGCACCCTGGCCGGATCCCCTCTGCTTCGGGCAGCACTTGCAATCACTTCAAGGTTTTGACTTCAGCAGTTATCTTGTTCCATCAGAAATCACATGTGTGCATTTATTTCCCATTTTTGTTGCTTTGGGAGAATTTCTGGGAATAAAAAGAGAGCGTGCTGACTTACGTGTTACCGTGTTCACACTGGAAGTAACTTTTTGAATACCTCACACTTTACATTACATTATTCTCTTTACATTCAATTTTTTAAAAAATTACTGATAACTACTTTTAATGAAAACTAACAAGTCAATATGTGTAAGTAGTTTAAACTCCAGAGCTATATCCTTTATTAGTATTAGGTATCTAGCCCAACACTTGACATGTAACCCCTTAATATATAGGTGTTGAAGTAATGAATGTGTGGTACAGGGTACATTAAACAATTCTTCCAATCCAGGGATTGGACGCTGATGCACATACAGCCTATAAACATGCTGTTTGGCCAGAGCAGTACTTGCTAGGCAGGACGAGCACCTGGCAGGTTGTTCTAGTCCTCCCTACCCTCTGTTTGCTGTTCTGCCAGGTTGCTTTACACACACACTTTATCTCCTTGACCTCTAAAGATATTTGACATTGGGACCTCTGCAAATATTTAATTAATTATGTCAGATCACATTATCTGGACATTCTAATTTTTAAAAAACTGTTATGACACACACACACACACACACACGCACACACACACACACAGAGTATCTAGAGATTTGCAAAGTTAGAGCTGGTCTGGAGTGAGAATCAGAATTGTGCTTGAGAGGTTGGTTAGCCCCTGCCCCCAGGGGAAGACAGCACTCAGTAATTAGAGGCTTCCGCCTTCTGAACTAAATATTGCCCCTTGTGTATCATGCAGAAAAAATAACCAGTACTGAGTGGTACCCAAGGGCTGTCAGTATCTAGTTACAGTTTCTCATCTTTCTGGCATGATCCCGTCCAGAGATCCAAGAGCACAGGCAGAGAAGGAACTCCATATGTCCCTGGAGAGACCCATGTTCCTGACCAGTGATCCATGCCTCTTCTTTCTCTAGGAAGCTCAACCCAATGGCTTGGACAGTACTTAAAGGCATGAAGTTTTGCTTAAGGGTTTAGATCCTCAGTGAAATTTCCTTTGAAGTAGCTCCCAAGAAAAAATTTTCTGAAACAAGTTGAAGCCTCCTTGCAGCCCTGGCCAATGAACTCATATTTACCCTATTCTAGGTGATTCCATCACTGAAACTGGCAGTATAACCTGTCGACCGGTGGATTCAGAGAGGTGGGAAGAACAGGAGAAAGGACTCAGGATGGTTATCTGATTCTGTCACTTGGATCTTTGTATTGTCTGAGATCTAAGCAAGATGCTTAGATGCAATCATCTAAGCAAGATGCATGAAGTTGAATCTCAATCCCCACTCCCTTGATTCTGATCCTACGAGAGTCATTTTCCAGTCTCCTTCAGCAAATATGAGACAAAAATGATCACTGAGGCTGGAGTAAAGATATGCCCTAGGAAAATCCTCCTCAGGGCAATTATAAAGGCCAACAGGTCTGTAGCCCTAGCTTTTCTCTTCTTGGATATTGTTCATCCTTTTAGCTCCCGTGGAGTAAAAATCCATAGAAATAAATGGAGAAATCCATGAAAAAACTGAAGGATCTTAAAATCATCTGTTCCAATCTCCTCATTTTACAGAGGAAATAGCAGAGCTTCAGTGAAGAAATGTCTCCAGAAATCACCAAGCTTATCAACTACTCTTCCCAAAGTAGTACACTGCTTGACTTTACCAATCCTATCAACTTCTACAGTGCACGTTTCATAGTGCCAGACATGATTAGAAAGAGAGAAAAATAAGACAAGTCCCTATTTTTAAGAACTTTAGGGTAGGGATGCCTGGATGGCTCACTCGGTTAAGCATCTGCCTTCAGCTCAGGTCATGATTCCAGGATGTGTGTCCCACATTGGGCTCCTTGCTGAGCAGGGAGCCTGATTCTCCCTTTGCTGCTCCCCGTGCTTGTGGTCTCTCTCTCTCTCTCTCTGAGAAATAAATAAAATCTTTAAAAAACATTAACTTTAGGGTAGTGGGAAAAATAGATAATTTCAATTTATTGTTTAAGTATTATAAGCGATGCAAAATTTAGGGATATATTTTCTCTCTAGAATAGTGTATTCTTTTCAAATTTTTTAAAAATTTATTTCTTTAAAAAGAAAGAGAGTGAGTGAGGGGAGGGACAGAAGGAGAGAGAGAATCTCAAGCAGACTCTATGCTGAGTGAGGAGTCTTGACGTGGGGCTTGATCCCATGACCTCAGATGAAATCAAGAGCTGGATGCTTAACCAGCTGAGTCACCCAAGAGCCCCTAGAATAGTGTATTATTAATCTTTTGATCACAGATAGACAAAGAACACTCAGATTACTTTATTCGTATTGCCGTGCTCACCATACACTGACGAGAAATGCACAGTAACGATGCTGTCCAGGATCCTGATGGTGCTCTTTAGGAGTGCAAGCAATTCTGGGTGCCTGGTTTCTCATGGCTCCCTGGAGCCCATAGCCACATGTCTGCAAGGACCCTGGGTGAGTACACAACATGGAGCCAAGGGAAGAGTTTTGACTCCTTGGGCGGAGCCACGGGTCCGTGGTGCTGTCCAAACACAGCTAATGTTTGCCTTCTAGGAATATACAGGACAAAAATTTCCCAGTCTGTGTACAGAAACAAATTGAGAAAAAAACAAAACAAAAAACAACAACAACAAGGATTTAAATCGAGACCTTTCACACAGCAATTTGTCAGCCATTCATTATTCTGTCCTTCCAAACATGGCCTTTTTGGACATTTCTCTCAGCATAGTCCATGCGCGATGCGTCCAGGTCATTTGCTTCCCCAGGAAGGAAAACAATCTTCACTGGATGCTGAAAGGAAAAATTAATCCTTTCCCTGCTGGAGAATTTTACAAGCTTCCTCAAACAAGAAAGCAGTTCACATAACAGACTATCCACAGAAGTGGGACACTGAGTTCCACAACAGCTGTCAAGGTGATTTTGACCGCGGTCCTAAAAAAAGAAATCGGTGCCCCCAATGAACCGTAGGAAGACATACTTACTGGAGGAAAGGGTATGAGGAAAGAAACAAAGACATAAAATAGAATGGTAGGTGGGGGCCATGAACCAACAACTTGATTCTAAAGATGGAGAAAGTGAGACATAAATCCTATTCAGGATATGCTGAGAGCAGAGGCCAGTGAGGAGCGAGGTGGATGCAGACCCCAGAACTTCTGATGTCCCACCTTGTCATGCTTCTCTGTGGCACACTGTGTCTGATTTCACACCTCTAAAAACTGAAGCATTGGGCTTTGGAGCGTTGGCCAAAGTATTTTGCAATACTCTACCATTGTCGAAAACCCTTGTTACAAAAAGCTAGCTTTTTTTTTTTTTTTTTGGCAAGTTTGATTAGAGCAAAAGAAAGTGCTGAATTTCCAATATGCAAATGAAATTAAAGGCCACCCAGGGATGAAGGCGCCCTACAGGAATGCTTTATTGACGGCTGCAAATTTACCCAAATAACAACCATTTTTTTTTAAATAAATAAATTGAGTTAGAATTCCCTTTGTTCTTCCCCTTAGGAGTCACATGTTTTTTACCTCTAATTTCATATCATTGTCAGACTGGTGCACTGTGCATTATTTATGGATGGAATATCAAATGAAGGCAGCTACACTAAGAAACTAGAATTAGATTAATCACAAAGTGTGTGGGTATTAGCCATTTGCCCTTTAAGTGCTTACTTTTGGTGGGTGTAAACAGGGAGTAGAATTTAATTTTCTTGGCTAGTATTAGCAGAAAATATATAAAATATTCTATGTCTTTTCTACCGTTACCCCTACAGTGTTTGTGCAATAGTAACCTCCCCAAGGAAATCTAAAATAGTGCAGGCTTCTGGGACATATATTGACATTAGGGAGATTGTATTTTTCAAGGACAGGAAATTAGGTGGTTTAGAACAGTTCTTCTAGGTCAGCAGTGTGGTCCTACCTTAACTGGGTGAGACTAAAAATTTCTAAACAAGTAACAGACTTATTAAGCCCCCTTACATGCTCTCTAGATGTGCTAAAGCCATTTCCATGTAAATTTAAAATTTTAATCCAGTTAAGATCCTTTAACTCCAGTGATGGCCGAGATCATGGCTTTGGGTCTCCCAAACCCTTCCTTGCTCAAAATGAGAGGTTGTGACATTTAATCAAGGACATTGGCTTTGTCCATGAAGTTGAAAGAAGATCAACAAAAGATTAAATCCAGAATTCCTATGGGATTTAAGGGAAAACATAAAATGTCAACAGCTCTGACACATCACTCCTCATCCCTTTTCCCCACATGTCTGTCACTCTCTGGAAAGTCTGGGCAAGCTCTGCAGGACAAAGGGGCATCAAGGAAGCAGTCAGCAACACTGTTGTGAGTACACAGTTTGGAATCGAGCAGACTTTGTGTTTGACACCAGGCTTGACCCTCGCAGTCCACAAAAGCTTGAAAATGCCTCAGTGTTATCATCTGTAAAATAGGGAGAGATTGCCTACCTCCCAGTTTCCTTGAAAGGATTAAACAATACTTCAACCTCCGGATACACAGCAACTGTTTAATTACAAGGTTTTCTTACAAAGCGTAAGGACACAAAATAGCTCAAACTTTTAGAGTGTCTTTATGTGCCGTGGCCATGCTAAGTGTCTTCCATGTCATAACACAGTGACCCTCTGACCATCTAGAGCCTATCTGCGGCAGAGCCAAGATTCCAGCCCACACGTCCCAGCCCCTGAACATTAGCACTTAACCATGAAGATCTGCAATGGACTCTCCACTGAGTAGCTACCCAAGAGCAATGACCCAGAACATTCCATGTCTCCATTTACCCATTGAAGAATGTGAACTGAAAAAAGGCAAGCTTGTCCCAAAGCTCCTGAGCTTCTGTTATGCTTCCAGACATAACTGTGTAGGCATAAGGTGGCTAACAGAAGTCCTCCACACCTCCCTGTAGGTCCCATTCCCAAACTGGCAGATACTTGTGGGGTTCTATCAAGCATCTTAAAAAAAAGAAAGAGCTAAACCTGAAGTCACCATCTGTGTCTGAACAATTTCTAATCCAAACAAGAAGTGCTCATGACTAAATGAAAATGCAATGATAGTTAATAAGTGTTGGTTCATTTGAAGCTAATGTGAAATCAGTTCAGTAAGACTAAAGTGTACAAGTATTAGGTGAATAAACCCAGCCAAATATCTACCACTATCAAGATGACAGTCTCTGAAACTCAATTTCCCCTGATGATTAGTCTAAATAAGATAAGGTGGGAATTTAGGCTGACAGACTTATCATGGAACTTTAAGATACATCGTGAATTGGTTCATTTATCTACAGAGACATCAACAACCCTACAGTCTAAAGCAGTGGTCAGCAAGCTTTCTCTGGAAAGGGCCTGATAGTAAGTATTTTAGGTGTGGCAGGCCATATGTTCTACATAGCAACTACTCCACTCTGCCGTGTAGAGTGAAAGCAGCCATAGATGTGAAATGTGCAAACAAATGGATATGAATGCGTCTCAATAAAGCTTTATTTACAAAAACATGGGTGATGGACTAGATTTGACCCACACGTCAGAGTTTTTCAACCCCTGGTCTAAGTCACCATCAGCTTTTACCTTTTTCAGATTCTGTTCTTATTTCTTCACTATGAGTGTTCTCCAGTCCATTCTAAGTGGATATACCACCTCTTTGCTTATAATGCTTCCATGCATTCTCATTGCACTTAAATCAGAAGCTAAACTTCTTAGTATGGCATCCAAGGCCCCACATAACAGGAACACCTCCTAATCTAGTGTCTGGTATCTCATACCTTGCTCACATCAGCTTAATGGCTTCTTTTTATTACTTTTTATTACTTTTCAGTAATTACTTTTTTAAGATGCTTGATATTACTTTTCAGGGCCTTTGCACATGCTGTTTCCATCCCTTCAAGGTCTTCTTCCCCACTTTCTGCTTCTCTGAGCTCCCAATCCAAATGAGGTCACCTCTCAAACCTCTCATAGTAAATTTATACTTTTCCTTCAGAACACTTAATTAACAGTAAAATACGTATTTGTGTGATGATTTGTTTAATGGTCATCTCCCTTACCAGGCTGAGGGCAGAAATCAATCATGTTTGTTTTCCTTATTACATGCTTCTGACATAGAGTGGGTAACCAACAGTTGCATGCTAACTGAACAAATACATTTTTTTATTTATTAGTGTTTAAATAACTTCATAAAATTCAGTCATCTTTCTTCAACTTCAAAAAAAGGGCAATACCATTTTTTTCTCTATTACACATGGAGAAACAAGCCAGCTATGATCAGACATGTCATCAGGAGATGTTTGATTTTAAATCCAAGCATGTTTTTCCAGCTTAGTAATTTCCTAAGATACTTAGAAGTCTGAGAGATTACCATGCAATTTCCAAAGATGTCTTTGGAAACTCTCCAGTCAATTTTCAATGAGTACTTGCCCTTTGTGTAGTGCCATGCTTACTCTGGGAGACCTTCTGATGTCATTACTATCTTTGTTTAGAGTATGGACTCAGCACAGGAGTTGCGCATGTACTATGTGTTAATTTTAAAAAGTTTACAGAGCTGGTTCCACTACAGATTTTCAGGAAGACATTTATGGTTCTAAGCACCTTCCCTGGAATCATTAGGCAACAAATTTGCTTGGAAATTTCCTTCATTGTGCCTCGGTGGAGATGAAATACGGTCACTTGCTGGGAAGAAAACAACAATAAAAGGAGAGTGAAATCTCCCTAAGTGCTCCCTAAAAACAAGAAAATCTGATATGCAGCCTGTGTGCTGATACAATTATGAGGCTTCTAGCTCTGAGCTGTAACAGATGGGAGTTCTCTCTCTCTCTTTGGTGATAAGGTGAATGGTTTCCCCCAGGGATGTGTGGGGAGAGCTGCTGAGTTTGCTGTGTTGGCGCCAAGCAGCTGGCTGCTGACAGGATTATAGGCAGAGATTGGCACCAGGTGGGGGGTGGGGGACTGTCAATAATATGGAGGGAGAGGAGGTGGAAAGTAAAGGTGCCCCCCTCCATTATCCATATATAAAGCTAGGACTAAAAGTAACTCAATTTGAATAGTGAATAGAGCATCCAAAAGATGCAAAAGAAGGGCCTTCATCCATTCATTTATTCATTCATTCAAGCAACCATTTCTTGAGTACCTGATACATGGCAGTTATCGTGCTGACTGTCAGATCTGAAATCATGGAAGAAATGGATTGTTTCTACCCCCCAGGAGGCTCCAGGCTTAGTGACAGAGAAGAACCATGAAAAATAAGCTTGATAAAGTGTTACTGTGAGCAGGAAAGTCTTCATAGTGGCGGTGACAAGATAAATATCTGGAAAATCAGTAGGTATTTCCATGAGGATGTAAGCATTGGGAGGAAGAAGAAAGTATGATTTAAGTAGAGAATGCAGTATGGACAAAGAGGACTGGTCTAGTCCTCTTTCTTTTCACCCTCTGTTTGCACCCCTTCTAAAGTCATACTCATCTGCATGCAGCTCCCTTATAATACATCACTGTTTCCAGCTTCTGGTCCTTTCTCACGATGCTCTTTCTACCTGGATTTCCCTTCTTTCTTTCCTGAGTACTCCTGAAACTATGGAGGAATGTTTGGACACTTTAAAATGGAGAAATGGATTGGCTGGACACTTTAAGCCTTATCTTGAAGGCCCAGGAATGATTAAGGGATTTCAAGCAGAACATGGACATGCTCGGATGTGCTTTCTAGAAGGTTCAGTTTGTTGTTACAGAGAGTGAGCTATTAGAAGACAGAGGCAATCATCCACCCAGAGTTGTTGAGTGTCCATACTAGAGCAGTGACAGCTGTCAGAGAGAGGAGAGCCTGAGTAAGGAAGATATGAAGGAAATGAAGAAAAATCATAGTATTTGACTGGCTATGAGAAAGTCTTTTTGTCTTTTGGTTGGTCAGACAAATGGGCATAACATCATGCAGAGAAAGTGAAAAATCAAGCTTGGAAAAAAAATATCGATTCCCTTTGCATTGGTGATGTTGGCTTGGTAGACCGTGTTAGAGGTACACATTTGACACCCAAACGGAGCCATTAGGGGGTGGTATAAAATGGACTTGGAGCTCAAGAGACATAATCAGGGCTTTTGTCAGTCAAGATGAACTAGGTTACGATGTGGTAAAAATTAAAATCTCAGTGATTCATCATAAGAAAGTTTCATTTCTTCCTCACTCTGACGTCATTTCCAAGTCTACAGGGGCCCCTCACTCACTATAGTTAGCCATTCACCAACCCAAGCTGGGAGAGTAGAAACCATTTCAAAAGTGGTTGGCTATTGAAGCAGAGGAGAAAGAAAGTCTGGAAGATTTCACCCTGACCATTAAAAGTTTAAAGAAGAAGCGGCACATGGTACTTCTACAAAGAACTGGTCAACGGAGGAGGGCAGCACCTGGATGGCTCAGTCAGTTAAGCATCTGCCTTCAGCTTGGGCCATGAGATTGAGCCCCGCATCAGGCTCCCTTATCATTGGGAAGTCTGCTTCTCCCCCTGTTCATGCTCTTATGCTCTTTCTCTCAAATAAATAAATAAAGTCTTAAAAAAAAAAAAAAGAACTAATTTTCAAAGAATTAGAAGTGCATTCCTCCTGGAGAGACAGAGAGCTAGACATAGTGGCAATAGCAGTAATGGCTAACCCATAACCAGAAATGAAGCTCTGAGGATGATCTGCATGTAGATGGCATAAAGCTGTAATGGGAGATAATGCAGGAAAACTGAACTGAGCTTGAAAAGAAGAGGCCTACATGTGGTGTCTTAGGAAAGTACCTACATTTAGGATACTCTGTATATGGGAGAGAAAGCCACAAGTAGAGGATGAGAAGAAATGATCAAAAAAGTACCAGGAAGACCACAGCAACATTTCAAAAGACAAAGGAGAAAACTTCAACAAGGGAGTCACAACCTGAGAAAGTATTTCATTAGTAACTGACCAAATGTTCCTTTTAGGTGGCAGCTAGGCTCTCCTGATGTAGCGATGGAAGCATAACATTTTCTTTTCTTCTTTTATTTTTTCCCCTTTTTCCTAATTTGGTACAACAGAGTAATCCATTTCTAGAGCTGAGACGGTCCCCAGAGGTCATCTAGCTTCCCCTCCTACCAAATGTTGAAATCTTCACAATGACGTTACAAAGCTCTATCTTCTATTTACCTTATATCTTTCTCTTTGTAACTGGTATCCATGGCCCTAGTTCTGCCCTCTGAAAATCCCAGGAGGCTTTTCTTTCTATTCCCCTCTCAACCTTACAATATAATTGAACTATAGTTAGTGTGGTGACTGATTTCCAAGGCACATTTATTTATCTTGCTTAAGAAGGAACTAGAGGAAGGGACCCAAACTGGTCAGAATATAGTTCTGATTTCCAGATGGAGGGTCAGTCATCCAAACCACACTATCTCTTTTGATGAAAGCATGGAAAATGGGAAGTGGAGGCAAGAAGAGACAAGATAATATAATTTCTAAAATTTCTAAAAATTGAAGATCAGTAATGTAGAAGAATGCATGTTCCATTTGGTTTCTGTGTGACCCAGGCAAGACACTTAACCTCTCTGAGAAGTATACCTCACAGTGTTATTGTGAGAAAAGACTGAGGCACTGTCTATAAGTTTAACACACATCTTAAATACAGGAAATGGAAAAGAACAGAATACGAAGATGACAACATAAGGTTCAATAGGTACATAAGGTTCAGGCATCAGCTGCCCAGCCCCTGAGCTGAGCTCAAAGGCCAATGGTTGTGATTTAAAGACTCCTTTTGTGTCTATTGCCACAGTAATATTACACACTGATCACACTATTCCGAGACGCACAATGACAAACATTTATTTTAACATATGAAGCTAAAGATCTGATGGGGGTCTGGGTTAGGTTAAACTAAATTTGGCTTGACTCAGTCATGTGTGGGCAGTCAGCAGACCAGTCATCTGGGCAATGGCTGGTCTAGGTTGACCTACTGTGACACAACTCTCCTCTCTACCTCTCATTCAGCAGACTACCCTGAGCTTGCTCACAGGTGTTCACAGGCATGCAAAGGAAAGCCCCCTTGATACTGAAGCACACATTAGCACACTCATCACTTTTGCTGCATTGTATTGGCCAGAGCAAATAATACAGTGAAGCCCAAATCCAAGGAATAGGAGAATTTACTTCACTTCTTAATGGCATAAACACAGGATGGAGGGTGCATTTGGTCCATTTTTGTAATTACTGTATCACAACCTTTCTCTGGTTCACCTGTAAGCAGGATGAGAATGCTGTTCAAGTTGATAAGGGAAACTACAGAAATAGAAGTGCCCTCAAGGGCAAAGTTAAGAGCCATGTACAGTAATAGATTGGAAGAGAGGCACTTTCAGGCACAGAACTGGGGCCCAATCGAGATACTCTCCCAAGTCCAGAGGGAGGCGACCTAGACACATTTGCTTTATAGATTTCACAATTGGGGTTCACCTTCTGCCATTTCCCTTTTTGAAAGCAAGTGTTTATAGTCATCACCTTATTCCTACTCGCCATTGTATCTTTTGTGTGTGTGACAGATACTTGTCTTTTTATTTTATAGGCTCTGGATTATAAGAAGCTGCCCCCAGACTTGATGTCAGTCAGAAGATCCCAGACTTCCAGTTTAATGCTATGCATAGGTGGGACCTATGGAGGTGGTGAGGGAGGTTTTGGGGAGGGATGTGAACGGTTGTGACCAGGAGACTGTGGCAGGTCAGTTGTAAAATTGCTGGCAGCTCTTATCCCTCTCTGAGTTCATGTCCTCTGCACTGTGACTGACTGTGTAGCTCTTTCAGCCAATAGGTAGAGTGTGTATTTCCCCACACTTTGAATCTGGACTGGCTTTCTGGTTTTGTTGCTGTTGTTGTTGTTTTTGCTTGAGTCAACAGAATACACAAAGGTGATAAGGGCCATTTCTTAGCCTAGACTTCAAGAAGCCTTGGTCACTCCTACTCTCTCGGGACTCCTACCTATGCCATCTCTCTCGGGACTCCTACCTATGCCATGGGAAAAGTCTCACTGGAAAGTGAGTAATGAGAGACATGTGGCCCAGCCACTGCTATCACTCCATATGAGAGCCAAGACATGTGAGAGGCCTTCCTAGTCTAGCCAGTCTGCAGCTTACCAACCACGTGACCAGAGATGCATGAACAAGCCCAGTCGAGATGTGCAAAGGCTAGAGGAGATCAGCACCATCCAGTTGACATGGAAACCCAGGCAGAAGAAGTGCTCAATTGTTTAAACTCCTGGGAGGGATGTGTGTGTGTGTGTGTGTGTGTGTGTGTGTGTGTTTTCTCCACAATATCTGATACACCTAGAATTTATTCCCCATCATTTTGAAAATTTTTCTTTCTCAAGAAGAGAATATCACATTTGCAGAGTAAGGAGACAAAAGAAAGAAAGAAAAAAAAATCTGGTCCTGTCAGCTCTCTTGTCTCTACAGATGTTAGCACATTATTCATGGCTTTCTCTTTTGAAATAGTCCTCGGTATGCATCATACCTTCAAGCCAACATTTTGTACCCTGCTCCCCCATCTCTATCTCTCTGTTTCTGTCTCTCTCAACCGCTGATAGCCCTTGTCCCATCAGTATCTGGAGGTATGGCTAATGTACTAAGAAGGCAAATTGAAAACCAATGATTTCAAGCTTTTGAATTAGTAAAACATTGTCATTCTGCCAGTTTCCTTCCTTTTGCTACAGAGAGGAGAGTATGAGAAACTACCATCTGGAGAATTATCAAAACAAGGATTATTTTGCTGTTTGGGGTGTTTGTTTCTAAAGAGAAAGCCAAGAAACTTTAAAGACTCTGAGACAATGGGCAGAACGAAAGGCCCCTTATTCCCATCGTAGACAAGTTTGGATATAGAAGAAAACAGGGGTAATGACCACTTAAAAGAAGGTACAAGATGGAAGGGGAAAGACAAAGCTACATAAATGAAGAGGAATAGGGTTTGTGGTCCAGGGTCAAAGTTACCAGCTTTGACTCTCCTTTTACAACACACTTCTTCCCACCTCTATTGTTTGTATATTCTGATTACCTGACCTCAGTATTCTTATCATGAAATACATATACTTAATACACTTTTGGCAGAAATGTATTCTTGGTTAAATCAGGTAACATATGTGAAATGTCATAACAGACCAGGGTTTCCTTTTTGCCTTAATTATCTGAGGTAGCCAGTCTCTGGTATTCAGAGATTCATATTTTCTATATCATTTCAAGATAATGTTTCATTTTGTTTGAATCAAAATAAACCCAGACATCACTAGAGAAGGCTGACATGATTTGTGTCTCATTTTTATCAATATGCTTGTATTTCCAATCTCTGCTTGACAGCTACAATTAGAAGAGGGAAACACTCTTGTTCTCCAAGAAACAATTCATAGAAGAGCCAAGACAGGAGGTTAGTAAGTGGTCACTTTGTTGTTACAAACCACACTTGTTACAGGAATCCACAGGAGAAGGAAACCAGAGTCCAGCAGATCAGTGAGGAAGGTTATGAGGATTGGGTTTAGAGCTCACTCTTGAAGGACAAAAGGGTGAGAAGGAGAGTAGACACTGGGTAGACAAGGATGTGACCATGTGTAAGACATGGTGTTAGATGATGTATTTGTATACAGTGCTTCTAGTACTCCAAAAAACTTAAGGATATACTGTATTATCTTTGTTTTAAAGATATGAAAGCATGTATTCAAAGAAGTAAGATATTTACCCAAGATCACATAGTAAATGATCATCCTTGATAGAAAACCAAAACTCTTTGACTTGAGAGATCATGTTCTTTCTACTGAACCCTATTATCCTCCCAGGGGCAAGAATGAACATGCTGTGTTGTGGGACAGTGAGATGACACATCCAAAAGCAGAGAGTATATATGTTGAAGAGCCCAGGAGGTAATGCTGGACAGGGAAGGTGATATCTTTATAGTCAGAGGGATCTGGAAAGAGCCAGAAAACCTAAGAATGATTCCTTTGGTATTTGGGGCTATTGGTGATTTTTCTCAACCTGGCACTGGGCATAGAGACAGTCAAACCTCCATTTTTCTAAGGGAAGGCCCTTGTTCTGCCATGTTGCAAATTTCCTCTGGGTGGGAGAGAATTGCTAAAAAGTCTTTCTTATCAGAGATTTTGGTCCCCCAGTTTTTCTCCCTATAGCACAGCCTACTTGGTTCCAAAGTATCCTTGGCTCATCAGCTGACCTAATGCAGACACAATTCACCCATTTCTTTAGTCTTCCTTGCCTGGACTCCGAGAGAAGAACAAAAGGAAGGCAAATAGGGAAATAGACTTTTCATTCATTCTGTCAGACACTGTTTTAAAACCTCTTTCTACTTGATTCTTATGAAGTATATGCATGCAGCTACCTCTCATGAATATTTGAATGATCTTCTCTTGCTCTGTTATTCCTGGAGTCTCAACTGCAGTGGGGAGCAGAATTTGACCTGCCCAGGCAGACACTCCTGGGAGCCTCTGTCATATTATGTATGTGGGATCGAGATCCTATGAAAACTACTGGGACTTGTGGTCCTTTATTCTCAGCCCCAAGGAGCACATCTGATGCTGATTCCAGAAGAAATAACTCCGTGAAAGAGAGAGAGATGAATGGAAGAGTTCTGCAGGAAATATGTCTATTCCAACTTTCCTAATACTTCTTTATCAGTGGAAGAACCAGGCGTAGAAGAAATGAGATTTAAAAACCCCAAGTTAAGGGGTTATGCCTTCATTATTTTCTGTGAAAGAATCAGACTGGTGTAGTGCCATTAGGTTTCTTCGTGTTTATAATTTGATTAACTGGCACCTGGTCACTCTCAATCCATTATCATAATTTCTTTATAGCTCTTATCACTACATGACATTTCATTTCCTATTTATTTGTTAATCCACTGTATGGATGCCCCATTAAAATATATGTCTGATGATGGCAGGGACTTTACTTATCTCATTTACTGTTCAATCCCATATAGCGGGAACAATGCATACTATCAAGCAGGTGCTCAATTAATATTTGTTGAGAAAACAAAGCTTATCATTATGTTAATTATTTAATTTACATTTATAGACTGACCACTGTGGTTAGGCCCTGTGTTAGAAATTAAGCAGAGCTCATATTCTTCTGTGAGACACAGACACATGATCAGATATAATCTAAATGTGCAATGGTAGGAAAACATATAGGGAACCATGAGAGTACTGAGATGAGGTATCTAACCAGATAAAGAAGCTAACCCAAACCTTAAAGAATGAGTAGATGTTGATTGCATTAGAAATCAATTCACCTGTCCGCACTCCCCCCTCCTCAAAGAAACTGAAGCCCCAGGGAGAAGTGAGGTAGCAGCCTGAGATATGAGATCAAAAACACATATTTTCAGACAGTAGCAAACCAAGAAGATTAAAAGGGTACTTTTTGGAATACAAAAGAAATATTCCTGGTGGGGTTATGGACACTGGGGAGGGTATGTGCTATGGTGAGTGCTGTGAAATGTGTAAACCTGGCGATTCACAAACCTGTACCCCTGGGGCTAATAATACATTATATGTTTATTAAAAATTTTTAAATTAAAAAAAAAGAAACATTACAATAGCAGATATCAAAGGCAGGTTGGGAACACAGGGATCAAATTGTTAAGTGCAAGAACAAGACATAATGGTTAAGGATAGGTAAGAAGAGGCAGGGATGTTGAGTAACTGTGTCAAATAGGTATATTAATGTTAGGGGTTGCTTGAACAGGCAGTCTGAAGGTTAGGGCTGGTCCAACAAGAGCATCAGACTCAGAAAAGACTTACCTAGAGTCCTGTGGCTTTCTGCCATGTGGCCTGCAAAACTAATGGTTTTGGATTTCCTCCTATCTCTCATGTGGCTCGACCCTATTTCCACCCCAACATGGTTTGCTTCTTTCATCCAATATGGGTATAGGAGGTAATGTGAGGGAAAATGAGAGAGAAGAGAAGAAACAGAGAAAGGAAGAAGAGAGTAAAAGATGTGAAGGAAGGAGGAAAAACAATTTTTATAAAGCAAACAAGGAGAAGGAAATAGAAAGTTGAAAAATAAAAGAAGAGGGAAAGGAACTTCCCAGCCCTTATTAGGTTTGAGTGCTAGGCATTATTTAAGTGGTCCCTTTGGAGGGGTTGACACGTTGAGCATTTCACTTTTGGTTTGTTTATATTTATAAACCGTAAAGTCAAGTTCAGATTTCTGCTAGAAAAGCACTTTTAGAAGGCTGTGAGATCTTATCTTTCATTTTCTATAGATCAGTTTTGCAGCCTCTTGAAGTATTTATAGTTTTAATACATAACCATAAATGCCCCCTAAACAAGGAATATTGCACCTTTCGATTACTATTATTGCTTTATTGCTCATCACACCCATAAATTAGCAACATCCTCCGGCATTGCTGAAAGAGCACTGAATTAGGTTATAACACGAGTACACAAGAACCTATTAAAGCTTTGCTATTTCTTAAAAGTCTTTATAGTTTTCTAGTGCATCCCGTAAGTGTTTCAATTAAAGAACTACTTGCCTGCTTCATAATAGCCCTCCTGCTCAAGACAGGATAGCAGTTTCTGGAAAGAAAAGCAAGATTAAAAGAAGCAAAATTGGAATACAAAACATTAAAAAATGAAATTGCTATAAAAAAGCAATCAGGTGTTTAAATTATGCATATTAAAGGCATTTAAATTGTCCAACTCGTTATTTGATGCAAGCTGATGTATACATATATACCACATCTAGAGCAAAGCTCATGGTTAGGTCTGTATTTACATATTTTAGTCTCCCAATGAGTTTTTAGTGCCATCTTTGATTATCTTTTACTTTTTCAATAATTGGTCACGTGGGAAAGAACGCCATTAAAGTAGCAAAAGTAGCACAGAAAATTCATTTGGAAAACAAAATAAGTAGATATTGACTTAGATAAAAGCTTGATGCCAAGGAGATGAAGATGAAGATAAGGATAATAACATAGGACCCTGGAGATAAATACCCCATAGAATGTTACTAGGATTATAAATCAAGTGCAACATTGTTCAACAAAGTCACTGGGAGCCAGGAGATCTACATTAGGCATGGCTCTGCTAGTCACCTTTATAAATAATTTTATCTTTTTTTCTAGGTTTCCTTGGACACCAATGAGTTGATAAAATTAGATAATGTGTGAGATATTCCTTTAAAATATGTACTGAGTAACTGCTAGGCATGTGGGATTTTTTAAATTGTATTTCTTACCCTCAAGAAGCATATAGTTTATTTTAGGTGAAGAAAGCATACATTGGGTATTTAAAGTGCAAATAATATTGCTTCTGGCTACTATGTGGAAAGTCACAAAAGACTGTTATTCCAACCTTAACAAAGAGAATTAACCAAATGTGCCAGAAAAACAGAGTGTGTGTGTGTGTGTGTGTGTGTGTGTGTTTAAACACACAATAAAGCTGAGAATGTAAAGAAAGCTAAACCTCAGGAAGTGATGACATCTTCCTAGAAGAGAAGAGACCCACAATAACTCCTATTCCTAGTTGATTGTGGATAAGAGAGTTACTCTCATATTAATGAAAAGAATCCAAATAAGCTATAAAACTTGTCTTCATTTCAAGACCATCAGAGAGATGAAAGTGCAAAGAAATTTAAATTTCAGAAAGTGAGAAACCCATGGCTGCTTTTATTTTAGGCTGTGCTATGGGATGAGGAAAAATACAGGAAACTGGGGAAAAGGAGATACCAGTCAGCTTTTCAATTCTCCTTTTTGAGTCTTAATTGAATATAAGGGGAATTATGTCAAAGGATAAAGGTAGAACCAGAAAACAGGGAGATTCTCCCTCATGCAAGACCGTCATCAGGAATAGAGAAGCAACTTTCAGAAGATTGTTGATGGGAAAGGATATCTCATAAAAACCCATACAAAATAGTCTGACCCTATACAATACATAAGACAGCTGCCTTCAAAGGCTAGTGGCAGGACAACTAAATGGAAATAGATTGTCTGAGGTTTTGAGAACTTAAGGTGGTACTGGTGAGCAAAGAGAACTCTCTAGTGACAAAAAAACAAAAACAAACAAAAACAAAAACAAAAAAAACCTAGCACTTTCCCCCAAAACAGAAACAGATTTCTGATGGTTCAGAATGCTAGCAGTTGAACTGCAAAGCATAAAATATATACAAAATTTCTTAAGGGTTTCAGATCCTAGCCTTGCTGGAAGTAAAGTCCTGATCTAGTTGTCAAAATATTTGAAGTCAGGGGCGCCTGGGTGGCTCAGTGGGTTAAGCTTCTGCCTTCGGCTCAAGTCATGGTCCCAGAGTCCTGGGATTGAGCCCTGCATCGGGCTCTCTGCTCAGCAAGGTGCCTGCTTCCCCTTCTCTCTCTGCCTGCCTCTCTGCTTACTTGTAATCTCTGTCTGTCAAATAAATAAATAAAATCTTTAAAAACAATATTTGAAGTCAGTGATAAACTGAATCTGAGTTGCAACAAAAGCAAAACCAAGCTCAACTGGAGATTAAATTGACTTAATTCCCATAGTCTGACAGACTAGATATGTCCAATTTGGGGCATAATATTATTTATTTCAGTAGCTGCTGATCTTTTAGAGATAATTCAAGCACGCTATCAAATATATGAAGGATGAGGCAAGAAAATGAAATTCCTTGGTCAAGAGAGAAACACTCAAGAGAAATAGATACAAAGATGACCTAGATATTGGGGTTATCATAAAGGGACTTTAAAATAACCATAACAAATATAGGATACATGTTAGACACATTCTCAAATAGAAGGAGAGTTTCACCAAAGAGATGAACTCTATGAAAAGAACCAAATGAATCTGTAGAGGTTTCCTTTCTGGTGTTCAGCTGAATAATGGTCCACACATGCATGTGAAGATATTACCTGAAGCTAGAATCACCTGAAAGGAGCAGAGGCAAAAATTAATATTCCTACAATCCAAAGGGAAAAAATCTTATATATTGTGGAATACCAGTAGAATACTTAGACAAGTATTACTTCAAGAGTGGGGAAAAATTAGCCTTAGATTAAAAGTTACTTTGGTCCCCAACTAGCAAAACTTATAAATAACAAAACAGTTTTCAAGTAACTTAGCTGCATGCCAGAAAAAACACATAAGAATAGTTATAAGAATTCAATAAAGTATTCAAAAAGTAAAATGCACAACTAGAATTCCAATTCAAAAAGAACCAGTCATACATATTAAAAAAGGAAAAGAACTTTCTCAACCTAACAAAACATCTCTGAAAAAAAAAAAAAAACCTGTAGCTAATATCATACATACTTGTGAAAGACTGCATACTTCTTTTTAATATCAGGAATGAGACAAAGGTATCCATATTTATCAGTACTTTCTAATGTTGCACTAGAGTTCTAGTCATTTCAATAAGACAAGAAAAAGAAATAAAAGACATATAGATCAAAAAGGACAAAACTGTTAATATCCTCAGTCATCCATGTAAAAAATCCTATGGAAGCCATGCAAAAACCTACCAGAACCAGTAAGTTATAGTATATGAAGTTAATATAGAAAAACACTTAATAGGGGCACCTGGGTGGCTCAGTGGGTTAAGCCGCTGCCTTCGGCTCAGGTCATGATCTCAGAGTCCTGGGATCGAGTCCCACATCGGGCTCTCTGCTCAGCAGGGAGCCTGCTTCCTCCTCTCTCTCTGCCTGCCTCTCTGCCTACTTGTGATCTCTCTCTGTGAAATAAATAAATAAATTCTAAAAAAAAAAGAAAAAAAAAAGAAAAACACTTAATAGTATTAATTATAATAGAAATTAAATTGTATAATAGATTAATAATAGATATATAAATTAACATAATATAAAAATACTTAAGACTGAATACTATGAAAGACCTAGAAAATTTGTTACACTGGAAACGATAAAACATTGTTGAAATAAATTAAATATTGAAATAAATTGACATGTTAGTGGATAAGAAGATTCAATATTTTTAATATGCCAACTCTTTCAAATTAATCTGTAGATTCAGTGCAATCCCAATCAATAACAGACATTTATTTAAAAGATTTTATTTATTTATTTGACAGAGAGAGAGAGAGATCACAAGTAGGAAGAGAGGCAGGCAGCAACAGGGCAGGGGTGGGGGGAAAGCAGGCTCCACGTTGAGCAGAGAACCTGACCCGGGGCTCAATCCCAGGACCCTGAGACCATGGGCTGAGCCGAAGGCAGAGGCCTTAACCCACTGAGCCACCCAGTTGCCCCAATAGCAGACATTTTTTGACTAGAAATTTTAAAAATAGATTCTGAATGTTATATGGAAATGTAATAGACCTAGAGTAGCAAAGCAACTTTACAAAATAACAAAAATAGCTTTAAAAATAAAAGGAAAATCTGACCCAATATTTATTGTAAAGCTAAAGTAATTAAGCTTGCAAAAATACATGTACCTATTCACCAATGAAACAGAATGCTAGAAAATTGAATGCTAGATCTACATATATGTAGTCAACTGATTTTCAACAAAGCTGCCAAGGCAATTCTATGGGGAAAAAATCTTTTCAAAATGCAATGTTGCAATAATTGGATTGCCATTTACAATGAACCTAGTCTTTTTCCCTCACAGTATATAATAGGGAAATCAAAAAGAAAAAGATGATAAACCAAATGCAAGAGTTAAAAATGTAAATCTTGGGCGCCTGGGTGGCTCAGTGGGTTAAGCCGCTGCCTTCAGCTCAGGTCATGATCTCAGGGTCCTGGGATCGAGTCCCGCATCGGGCTCTCTGCTCGGCAGGGAGCCTGCTTACTTCTCTCTCTCTCT